>NC_139623.1:34131888-34239388 GCF_964638095.1 Poromitra crassiceps
CCTCCCCATTGTCTGTCCCACAAAGCCTGGGTTCTAATGTATTTAGATATAGGCCCCTATTCTCCCACAGGCCTTCGGCGCTAAAACGGGCCTTAAACGCAAAAAAGTGCCTTGCGCCTGCCTCAGGAAGATATGAACATGGCTTTAGGCTGGCAGATGCGCTTTAGGCTGAATGGGCGTGGCGCACTCCCTGAATGGGCGAGAATGGGCGTTTCGGCCTTAAATGCCGGCCTAATGATATCTTCCCACCTGGCGTAAATTTAGCGCTTTGCGCTTTTGAAAACCAGGCCTATTCAGTGCGCTGGTGCGCGGAGCGCTCCTCTGGCTCTCCTCTGGCTCTCCTCTGTCACCCTTCTCTGTGTCACTCCCTCTCTCTTGCTCATATCAGTCTGACAGGCACAATACGACTCTCTCTCTCTGACTCCCTCGCTCAGACAGACACAACACACGTCCCATAGGAAGAATAAGTTGTAAGTTCACTGCCTGGCATGTGAAATGTCCCAGCATGCAATGGGCTACTCCATTTCGCTACTAAATAGCAACCAAATGAGCCGAAATAGATATAAAGGTAGATCTAAATAATATGTAATGGTAACACAACCTGCAATTGTAGAACATTTCAATATTGGACCAAATAAAACATCGAAATGAAAACACCACCCTATGTGAAACATATATGTCATCCTGGGCCTATATATATCCCTCGTCAATTTAACGTGATTTAGATAAGTGACAGCGTAACGCGCTTCTACTGTCATGTGCTATACTGTGATGTCTGCTCCAATAACTTGGCCCTACTTCACATTTAGTTTTACAATAAAAACACATTTCTGCAATGATTTTACATAATGTAGGCTATATTTATGTGCATCATCCTACCTGCAGCAGGGGAGAGAAAACGATATCTTTCTGGACAAACTTTCACCAATCTAATTAATCTCATCATATAGGGATAGGCTATATTTTTCTAGCTGATGCGTTTAGAACATTCTTTTCACTTTGATCTTGCTATAGTGTAGCGTATTTACATGCTTGCAGTATTTAAACTGCAGTTAGATTGGTTTGAGAAGCATAATAATATGGAATAATAGCCTATATATGGAGACAGACAGACGGGATGAAGAGGGGGGGGGGGGGGGGGCAGAGGCTTGGCTTGTCTGGTTTTACTGGATTTCTCTGTGGAATTGGAGCTGAAAAGTGAAGCATGTGCTTGGTTTACTGCACTTACCCAATGACCAGATAATTTTACGCTTAAAAGGCGTGGTTGTAATGCTTTAGGCTGCGTGTAGCGCCAACACCAAGATATCGAGTGGGCTGGTCCACGCCCACAGATCAGCGCTGCGCCGGGAGCTCAGCGCAGTTTAAAGGCTGATGCAACGATAGGGGCCATTGTGTACCTAGAGCAATCTACAGCCTGGGTACATGGTGCAAAGGAGTCAACCATAGAAAGGTGGAAAGCACTTGCTGTGAACCTTAGAATGATTGCCATATAGGGACTTGGCCTGGGTATGAGGGTTTGTATGTTTGTTTGTTTGTTATGTTGGTCTATTATTGTTGTTGTTTTCTTTTCCTTTTTGTGACCTCCATTTTTCTCTTTGGCTCACTGAATGTATACATGTTGTTTCACTATATGGGATTAACACTGTTTTTCATTGCTACCTGTTATGAGACAATTGCTAATAAAAGAAACGATTTGATCACGAAGAAACTGGTGTTTTTCTGGAGTTGAGGTGATACATGCCTGTGTGCATGTTTACATGTACCGTACACACACACTGGCAAACACACACACACACACACACCAAACACTATTTCCACTAAGACAAAAGTGCAATTTTCTGGATAAATGACCACTTGCTCTTTGTGAGACATAGTCACACTGAATCCATCCATCCATCCATCCATCCATCTATCCATCCATCCATTCATTCATTCATCTATCCATTCATTCTCTATACAGTGTAGCTAATGTTATCGAACAGTCGCTGTAAATAAAAAGTTGGGTAAATAAACTGTACTCTCCAGTTGGTGATTATCATAAGGACGACCAACAGAAAAAAACAATGTTTTCAGAAAATGTATTAGCTTATTGTTTTGTTCCTAATTGTTCACATGCCTAACTATGATGTTTACAGTGAGTAAATTGAATTCCGAAAGATTATCAGTCTAACTGATTTTAGATGTGTTTACCCTCTACTCCTCATTCAATCAATCAATCAATTGATGAAATTCCAACAAGATTTCATTCTGATCAGCGCTCTCAGCGCTGACTGTGACCAACAGTTACTAGAGGTTTAGAGGGGCCATAAAATAAATGTCCACTGGTTGTGTTGCATCATGTGTTTGAGGGCATTCTGGAGAAGATAACAGTTCATGGGGGTAAAAAGAAGAACAAATCAAAAGAAGATAGAAGACCAGATGAAAGGAATCAGAAACAAGAGATATTCCTTCCCATAGCTAAGGGGTGATACTGTAGGGCTGGAGCCTACCGGGTTATTCTTGTCCACCTGGATGCGGTAGCGAGTGATGAAGGATGGTTTGACGGTGATGTCCACCAATAGCAGCAGACCATTGCACACCCAGAATGCCATAGTGGGGATCAGCATCGTCCCTGTTAAATAAAGCACAATAAAGCAAGCTCACTGTCAGGGAAGCACAGCCTTGAGCCGTGTCTAAACATTTCTGTCCACAGCTAAATGGATGATTCCAAAGATTTTTGCTCCAACCTGAACTGAACCTATGGAAGCATTACATAAATCAAATTATTTCATTTTCAGTGATGTATGGAAAAATCAAGACTACTTCAAATTCACACAGTGACACGTGACACAGCAGGCCATTTTCCCCTTAGTGCTGTACCTCATGGCCACATCATAAAGGTGAGTAAGCTACAACCAGACAGCATGACTGATATAAGTTAAGTTAAGTTAAGTTATCCTTTATTTATCCCCGTGGGGAAATTCATCCTCTGCGTTTGACCCATCCTCTACTAGGAACCTTCCTAGAACTAGGAGCAGTGGGCAGCCACTGTGCAGCGCCCGGGGACCAACTCCAGTTCTTTTGCCAGTACCTTGGTCAGGGGCACTGACAGGAGTATTAACCCTAACATACATGTCTTTCTTGATGGTGGGAGGAAACCGGAGCACCCGGAGAAAACCCACACGGACACGGGGAGAACATGCAAACTCCACACAGAAAGGACCTGGGACGGACCGGGGTTCGAACCCGGGACCTTCTTGCTGTGAGGCAACAGTGTTAACCACTGAGCCACCGTGCCGTCCATGATATCTAGATTGTAAAACTGCTCACACTGTAATGCATAATTCCACTGTGGCCAGTCAGAATAATCTTTATTGGCCAAGTATGTACAAGTATGTAGAAATTTGTCTCCGGTTTATGTTGCTCTCAATGTACTAAACAACAAAAACAAACAAGGTTTAAGGACGAACAGAGGTTAATCTAAACATTAGCTACTATAAAATAATAATAGTAAGTGTAGTATAAAGTATATAGTATAAATATGTATCATTTATATGTATGGTATTTTGTAAAGTCCATAAGTCTAATATTGCACAGCTATCATATTTCAGTTAGGGTAGTGTGTGTGTGTGTGTGTGTGTGTGTGTGGGGGGGGGGGGGGGGGGGGGGGGGTGAGAGAGAGAGAGAGAGGGGGGGTGGGAGGAGAGAGATAAAGCCATCCATCCTGTTCTTTCACCACTCCAAAAAAACAAGTAGACAAATCTGCTCCATCTGTGTATCAATATAAGCTTATCATGCTGTTATCACGTTAGCATGTCCATGCAGTAAACAATTTGTTGACAGAGACCTCTGTGATGAGTACAACACCCTCAATGAATATGCTGTGAAGCAAACTAAGTGTGCAAAATATTCCCCTATTGATCCATCAGAACATGTTGTGCCCATTGAAAACGACTGCTGTTTCTTACCCAGGAAGAACAAGGCAGCGTCGTGACCCTCACACCTCACGTACAGCTTGGTCCAAAGGTTCTGCCAGAAATCTCCTGAAGCTCCCCAGAACCTCTGAAGGTGCCTGGATCAGGAATCAAGGTCAAGGTCTCAGGGCTTTATTTTCACGAGTACAGTGTGTAGTGAGGCTAGTGATTAAAGATGCTAATACTGGTGCAATAGCAAGAAAAGTCACTAAATGGTTGTGTATACAATTCCTCTAACATAGTCCCCCCCTTTCTTTGGTGCCCCTTATCCTGCCCAGTGCTTTAGAATTAGGTTTGGGGTCAAATCCATACCTGCCAACATTGGGCTGTGAAAAAGAGGGAGAAAATGTAGATTTTCTGGGGTATCGTCGAATGGCCTACCCTCAACATCTCCCCCCCCCCATATAACCCTACACCACAAATTAATAGAATAAATACAAGGATGTAAAGTAAATCACTTTTAAATTAGTCTTAATAGCTCACAGTAAAATAATGATACATTTAAATTAAACAAACATACAAAATGTAGCCTACAAAAGATGTGATCAAAAGTCAGCATTTAAAATGTACATGACAAAAAATGAAAAATAAATTTGAAATCTTGGCGACTAGCATGGCCATTTGCCTTGCTGACTTGCTCAGACTCTGACACAGCTCTCATGAGGAAGCTGAATATGTTAGCAGTTCCCCTCTGTGATTGATTGATTGATTTTATTCAATGTTTGGATGAATACATGGGACATAAAATAGATGCAGCCATCAACATCAAGGATAAAAACACAATAAAGTCAGAGGACTTGTTTTCATTGTGGTCCTTGGTCTCAGACATACAGTTCAAACAACATAAAAACAGACATTTATACATAAAAATACATACCGTCCTTTATGAAAATTTGTACCTACTTAAAAACTAAAAACAGATTTATCAAAAGCAATATAAAATGAAATAAAAGAACCAATCCTAAAAATAACACGCAATTAAAGTACTTAAAACCATCAGACTGTCTAAAATAAATTAAGAATACATTTATGTGCTTGTTTGTGTTTGGCATGTTTAACGTTAGCATGTTTGTTTGCTAACGTCATTTTCCCCACCGTGTTTTACGCTAAAGTCGGCCTGACATAGCTTGTAAAACACATGGTACAGTATGTGGGCTGATGTGGGAAGCGGTTAGAAACAAGATGGTCTCGCACCAAGTGGACTGACATTGGCTCTTTGACTGTATACATATGACAGAGCGCCTCAGCCAAGAGCTGCTTGAGCGAGCGCAGTGACGCACTGTGCATCACTCGTCACTGCCTCTGGCTGGGTTGGGTTGCCAGGTACCACGACACATAATCAGGAGATTAATGGGAGAAATTACCAAGCGGGAGCACAGCGGGAGAAAGGGTTAAAAATTGGGAGACTCCCGCCTAAATCGGGAGGGTTGACAGGGATGGTCAAATCATTCTCATTCTCAATAAAAGCTTTATAGGATTTGATATAAGAATCTTTTTTCATGGGAAAAGCTTGGAGGTTAGGCACCTTTTTGTGATTGGCCCCTTTTGGCCAGTGGCCGTGGAAAGTGAATCAGTTGTAAGTTGGCCCATGACCTACTTTTCTACAAAGTTTCGTGGAAATCCGTTCATAACTTTTAGAGATATCCTGCGGACAATGAGACAAACAGGGGCGTAAACATGACCTCCTTCTCCCTAATTATGGAGCAAATCAACTTCCTAAATTGACTGAATAGAAAGGGCATTGACCGCTGATATGTAACAAGATGTTTTTAAGCCTGGTTAGAGCTTTTAAAACAGTTCACGACCAGCGAAAATCTCTACAAGATGTTCTTTGTTGCAACAAATCAGCCTCTTCAATAAAGATAGACGAATAGTGCTGTATGGATATTTTGTCTGTCTGCTCTCTCTATGCTGTTCACTTCTATTATGTCCTGTCCTGACCAGTCTATTATGTCCTGTCCTGACCACTCTAATCAGTCCAACCAGTCATGTGACCACAGGTAATATGTAATATTTTATTTTATTTTTTGTGTGCATTGCTACTATGTATTTTTTATTTTTGTAAGTGTAATTGCTGCTATGTATTTTAGAGTGTATTGCCGCTACTTATGTTTTACGTATTTTTGAGTGTATTGCTGCTACTTATGTTCTACGTATTGCTGCTACTTATGTTTTCCGTTTTATGTATTTCTGTGTTTTATGTCTTTCGGGGACAACGGATGGAAATTAGCCTCGTGCTAAATCCGGCAATTTTTACACTCTTATTATGTTCCAGGTGATTGTATCTGCTTCATGGTTTTTGTGTCCATTGATTCCACTCTAATATGTCCTGTCCTGACCAGTCTATTATGTCCTGTCCTGACCACTCTAATATGTCCTGTCCAGTCTATTATGTCCTGTCCTGACCACTCTATTATGTCCTGTCCTGACCAATCTATTATGTCCTGTCCTGACCAGTCTATTATGTCCTGTCCACTCTATTATGTCCTGTACTGACCACTCTATTATGTCCTGTCCTGACCACTCTATTATGTCCTGTCCTGACCACTCTATTATGTCCTGTCCTGACCACTCTATTATGTCCTGTCCTGACCACTCTAATATGTCCTGTCCTGACCACTCTATTATGTCCTGTCCTGACCAGTCTATTATGTCCTGTCCTGACCACTCTAATATGTCCTGTCCTGACCACTCTATTATGTCCTGTCCTGACCAGTCTATTATGTCCTGTCCTGACCACTCCATTATGTCCTGTCCTGACCAGTCTATTATGTCCTGTCCTGACCAATCTATTATGTCCTGTCCTGACCAGTCTATTATGTCCTGTCCTGATCACTCTATTATGTCCTGTCCTGACCACTCTATTATGTCCTGTCCTGACCAATCTACTGTATTATGTCCAGTCCTGACCAGTCTATTATGTCCTGTCCTGACCAATCTATTATGTCCTGTCCTGACCACTCTATTATGTCCTGTCCTGACCAGTCTATTATGTCCTGTCCTGACCAGTCTATTATGTCCTGTCCTGACCACTCTATTATGTCCTGTCCTGACCACTCTATTATGTCCTGTCCTGACCAGTCTATTATGTCCTGTCCTGACCAGTCTATTATGTCCTGTCCTGACCACTCTATTATGTCCTGTCCTGACCACTCTATTATGTCCTGTCCTGACCACTCTAATATGTCCTGTCCTGACCACTCTATTATGTCCTGTCCTGACCAGTCTATTATGTCCTGTCCTGACCACTCTAATATGTCCTGTCCTGACCACTCTATTATGTCCTGTCCTGACCAGTCTATTATGTCCTGTCCTGACCACTCCATTATGTCCTGTCCTGACCAGTCTATTATGTCCTGTCCTGATCACTCTATTATGTCCTGTCCTGACCACTCTATTATGTCCTGTCCTGACCAATCTACTGTATTATGTCCAGTCCTGACCAGTCTATTATGTCCTGTCCTGACCAATCTATTATGTCCTGTCCTGACCACTCTATTATGTCCTGTCCTGACCAGTCTATTATGTCCTGTCCTGACCAGTCTATTATGTCCTGTCCTGACCACTCTATTATGTCCTGTCCTGACCAGTCTATTATGTCCTGTCCTGACCACTCTAATATGTCCTGTCCTGACCAGTCTATTATGTCCTGTCCTGACCAGTCTATTATGTCCTGTCCTGACCAGTCTATTATGTCCTGTCCTGACCAGTCTATTATGTCCTGTCCTGACCAGTCTATTATGTCCTGTCCTGACCACTCTATTATGTCCTGTCCTGACCACTCTAATATGTCCTGTCCTGACCACTCTATTATGTCCTGTCCTGACCACTATTATGTCCTGTCCTGACCAGTCTATTATGTCCTGTCCAGACCACTCTATTATGTCCTGTCCTGACCAGTCTATTATGTCCTGTCCTGACCACTCTAATATGTCCTGTCCTGACCACTCTATTATTTCCTGTCCTGACCACTCTATTATGTCCTGTCCTGACCAGTCTATTATGTCCTGTCCTGACCACTCTATTATGTCCTGTCCTGACCACTCTATTATGTCCTGTCCAGACCACTCTATTATGTCCTGTCCTGACCAGTCTATTATCTCCTGTCCTGACGACTCTAATATGTCCTGTCCTGACCACTCTATTATGTCCTGTCCTGACCACTCTATGATGTCCTGTCCTGACCACTCTAGTATGTCCTGTCCTGACCACTCTATTATGTCCTGTCCTGACCAGTCTATTATGTCCTGTCCTGGCCACTCTATTATGTCCTGTCCTGACCAGTCTATTATGTCCTGTCCTGACCAATCTATTATGTCCTGTCCTGACCAGTCTATTATGTCCTGTCCTGACCACTCTATGTCCTGTCCTGACCAGTCTATTATGTCCTGTCCTGACCACTCTATTATGTCCTGTCCTGACCAATCTATTATGTCCTGTCCTGACCACTCCAATATGTCCTGTCCTGACCACTCTATTATGTCCTGTCCTGACCAGTCTATTATGTCCTGTCCTGACCACTCTATTATGTCCTCTCCTGACCACTCTATTATGTCCTGTCCTGACCACTCTATTATGTCCTGTCCTGACCAATCTATTATGTCCTGTCCTGACCACTCTAATATGTCCTGTCCTGACCACTCTATTATGTCCTGTCCTGACCAGTCTATTATGTCCTGTCCTGACCACTCTATTATGTCCTGTCCTGACCACTCTATTATGTCCTGTCCTGACCACTCTATTATGTCCAGTCCTGACCAGTCTATTATGTCCTGTCCACTCTATTATGTCCTGTCCTGACCACTCTATTATGTCCTGTCCTGACCAGTCTATTATGTCCTGTCCAGACCACTCTATTATGTCCTGTCCTGACCAGTCTATTATGTCCTGTCCTGACCACTCTAATATGTCCTGTCCTGACCACTCTATTATGTCCTGTCCTGACCACTCTATTATGTCCTGTCCTGACCAGTCTATTATGTCCTGTCCTGACCAGTCTATTATGTCCTGTCCTGACCACTCTATTATGTCCTGTCCTGACCAGTCTATTATGTCCTGTCCTGACCACTCTATTATGTCCTGTCCTGACCACTCTATTATGTCCTGTCCAGACCACTCTATTATGTCCTGTCCTGACCAGTCTATTATCTCCTGTCCTGACCACTCTAATATGTCCTGTCCTGACCACTCTATTATGTCCTGTCCTGACCACTCTATGATGTCCTGTCCTGACCACTCTATTATGTCCTGTCCTGGCCACTCTAGTATGTCCTGTCCTGACCAGTCTATTATGTCCTGTCCTGGCCACTCTATTATGTCCTGTCCTGACCAGTCTATTATGTCCTGTCCTGACCAATCTATTATGTCCTGTCCTGACTAGTCTATTATGTCCTGTCCTGACCACTCTATGTCCTGTCCTGTCCTGACCAGTCTATTATGTCCTGTCCTGACCACTCTATTATGTCCTGTCCTGACCAATCTATTATGTCCTGTCCTGACCACTCTATGTCCTGTCCTGTCCTGACCACTCTAATATGTCCTGTCCTGACCACTCTATTATGTCCTGTCCTGACCAGTCTATTATGTCCTGTCCTGACCACTCTATTATGTCCTGTCCTGTCCTGACCAGTCTATTATGTCCTGTCCTGACCAGTCTATTATGTCCTGTCCTGACCACTCTAATATGTCCTGTCCTGACCAGTCTATTATGTCCTGTCCTGACCAGTCTATTATGTCCTGTCCTGACCAGTCTATTATGTCCTGTCCTGACCAGTCTATTATGTCCTGTCCTGACCAGTCTATTATGTCCTGTCCTGACCACTCTATTATGTCCTGTCCTGACCACTCTAATATGTCCTGTCCTGACCACTCTATTATGTCCTGTCCTGACCACTATTATGTCCTGTCCTGACCAGTCTATTATGTCCTGTCCAGACCACTCTATTATGTCCTGTCCTGACCACTCTAATATGTCCTGTCCTGACCACTCTATTATTTCCTGTCCTGACCACTCTATTATGTCCTGTCCTGACCAGTCTATTATGTCCTGTCCTGACCACTCTATTATGTCCTGTCCTGACCACTCTATTATGTCCTGTCCAGACCACTCTATTATGTCCTGTCCTGACCAGTCTATTATCTCCTGTCCTGACGACTCTAATATGTCCTGTCCTGACCACTCTATTATGTCCTGTCCTGACCACTCTATGATGTCCTGTCCTGACCACTCTAGTATGTCCTGTCCTGACCACTCTATTATGTCCTGTCCTGACCAGTCTATTATGTCCTGTCCTGGCCACTCTATTATGTCCTGTCCTGACCAGTCTATTATGTCCTGTCCTGACCAATCTATTATGTCCTGTCCTGACCAGTCTATTATGTCCTGTCCTGACCACTCTATGTCCTGTCCTGACCAGTCTATTATGTCCTGTCCTGACCACTCTATTATGTCCTGTCCTGACCAATCTATTATGTCCTGTCCTGACCACTCCAATATGTCCTGTCCTGACCACTCTATTATGTCCTGTCCTGACCAGTCTATTATGTCCTGTCCTGACCACTCTATTATGTCCTCTCCTGACCACTCTATTATGTCCTGTCCTGACCACTCTATTATGTCCTGTCCTGACCAATCTATTATGTCCTGTCCTGACCACTCTAATATGTCCTGTCCTGACCACTCTATTATGTCCTGTCCTGACCAGTCTATTATGTCCTGTCCTGACCACTCTATTATGTCCTGTCCTGACCACTCTATTATGTCCTGTCCTGACCACTCTATTATGTCCAGTCCTGACCAGTCTATTATGTCCTGTCCACTCTATTATGTCCTGTCCTGACCACTCTATTATGTCCTGTCCTGACCAGTCTATTATGTCCTGTCCAGACCACTCTATTATGTCCTGTCCTGACCAGTCTATTATGTCCTGTCCTGACCACTCTAATATGTCCTGTCCTGACCACTCTATTATGTCCTGTCCTGACCACTCTATTATGTCCTGTCCTGACCAGTCTATTATGTCCTGTCCTGACCAGTCTATTATGTCCTGTCCTGACCACTCTATTATGTCCTGTCCTGACCAGTCTATTATGTCCTGTCCTGACCACTCTATTATGTCCTGTCCTGACCACTCTATTATGTCCTGTCCAGACCACTCTATTATGTCCTGTCCTGACCAGTCTATTATCTCCTGTCCTGACCACTCTAATATGTCCTGTCCTGACCACTCTATTATGTCCTGTCCTGACCACTCTATGATGTCCTGTCCTGACCACTCTATTATGTCCTGTCCTGGCCACTCTAGTATGTCCTGTCCTGACCAGTCTATTATGTCCTGTCCTGGCCACTCTATTATGTCCTGTCCTGACCAGTCTATTATGTCCTGTCCTGACCAATCTATTATGTCCTGTCCTGACTAGTCTATTATGTCCTGTCCTGACCACTCTATGTCCTGTCCTGTCCTGACCAGTCTATTATGTCCTGTCCTGACCACTCTATTATGTCCTGTCCTGACCAATCTATTATGTCCTGTCCTGACCACTCTATGTCCTGTCCTGTCCTGACCACTCTAATATGTCCTGTCCTGACCACTCTATTATGTCCTGTCCTGACCAGTCTATTATGTCCTGTCCTGACCACTCTATTATGTCCTGTCCTGTCCTGACCAGTCTATTATGTCCTGTCCTGACCAGTCTATTATGTCCTGTCCTGACCACTCTATTATGTCCTGTCCTGACCACTCTATTATGTCCTGTCCTGACCACTCTATTATGTCCTGTCCTGACCAATCTATTATGTCCTGTCCTGACCACTCTAATATGTCCTGTCCTGACCACTCTATTATGTCCTGTCCTGACCAGTCTATTATGTCCTGTCCTGACCACTCTATTATGTCCTGTCCTGACCACTCTATTATGTCCTGTCCTGACCACTCTATTATGTCCAGTCCTGACCAGTCTATTATGTCCTATCCACTCTATTATGTCCTGTCCTGACCACTCTATTATGTCCAGTCTTGACTAGTCTATTATGTCCTGTCCTGTCCTGACCACTCTATTATGTCCTGTCCTGACTACTCTATTATGTCCTGTCCTGACCACTCTATTATGTCCTGTCCTGACCACTCTAACATGTCCTGTCCTGACCACTCTAACATGTCCTGTCCTGACCAGTCTAACATGTCCTGTCTTGACCAGTCTTGTTCTGTTGTACTGTGACTGGTGGCAGTATCATCTCTCAGGTTCATCACAGGACAAGCTGTTGGTTTTAAGGTAAGGTGATATTACCATGTCAGCGAGTTGCTGAATGCGGCCAAGAATAAGAGTCCAGATCCGATGACAAAGGCTGCTTTCTTCATAGAGTCCCACAGACCTCCAGGGCCATCCTGGAGAGAGGAGAAACACAAGAGATTCATGAAACTCTGACAGTCCAACAGTACATGATGCTGTACTAACATTTCCCCCCGACACTTTATGAAGTGAAAACATATCTGAAACAACAACTATTTGATACTAGGGCCCACCACTGAAAGCAGTAGCCTACAGATAAGAGCTTTTCAACCGGGATGACATCATGTTGTTTCAATAGGTGAAACACTAATCTACACCAACAGAAAATTCTTTGATTGGCTTGTGTTTTTGTTTGAGGCACCATTGCACCCTGCTAAGTCATCAGAGAGTGAGACAGGATATCTAAATAAATGAAGCAGCAGGAGAGTGACAGTGACGCTCCTCTGCCTTCTTGTATATCGACTCAAATGACTTTTCACAGCCTGAGGCGTTCAGGAACAGCACCTGAACCTGAGGCTGTTTGGTAACACTTAATTTAGCGTGGCAATCTTGTATAGTTATGCTGATGCACTTTAGAACATATACTATTGGGCCCAATCCCAATTCCCCCCTTAGCCCTACCACTTAGCCCTTAACCCTTCGTTTTGTGCGTTCATGTGGAGGGGGAGGGTGTCCCCATTCATTTTTGCATCAGACCAGAGTGAAGTGGGACTGGTCCTAGAAACAGAGATAAAAACAAATAAGAATTGGGATTGGGCCTTAGTTTCATATTCTTTTAAATGAAAGTTGCTGGCTAGACGACGGGTGTATAGGCCTACAGTATGTAGGATTCACCCATTTATGAGCATAATTGTATTCATGTTTTAAATGTGCTTGCGGCACCAAGGAGAATTCCTATCAACCCTTATCGGGTTCGAATAGCAATAAAGTTGACTTGACTAGTTGTCTAAACAATAAGCATCTAGTTAAGCTATATGTAAAAGTTATGGGGAGCATAGGATAACTAGAACAAGTGCAAATTCACAATCTCCGAACACGTGAATTTCTGAAATGGAGGATGGCAGGGGTAGCCCACGTGGCCCAAAGTGGCCTTTACCACTCTGCATTTCGAAGTCTCCCCCCACGCCCCCTTTTAACCAATTGGCATGAACACACACACACACACACACACACACACACACACACACACACCTCTCTCACACACACACATCA
The DNA here is from genome assembly GCF_964638095.1 of Poromitra crassiceps. Taxonomy (NCBI): domain Eukaryota; kingdom Metazoa; phylum Chordata; class Actinopteri; order Beryciformes; family Melamphaidae; genus Poromitra; species Poromitra crassiceps. The sequence continues at coordinate 34,145,343 of NC_139623.1, forward strand.
CACCAGCTGCGACTGCGGCTTAAAACGATGAGAGCCAGGGGCGTAAAGGGGAGTGGCCAATGTGTGTGTGTGGGGGGGATCATGCCAATTTTTTAACTCGACCTTCTGGTTTATGTCAATGACACACCTGTAAAGTTTCGTGACTGCATCTTGCACGGTTCTGACGCTATCCCATTCACAAAATCTGTCCACAGACAAAACGGCTTCTGTGGTCCTTCTCACTACAATACCAGCCCCGCTGTCGCGGCTGGAAAAGATGAAGTATCAGACTCAGGTACATGTAGAATCCCTTTTTGATGTCACTATATTGTCAAGGAAATTAATGTATTTGGTATTGTAATTTCGCCCGCTTGCCATTTTGGCAATATATGAATTCACTCTTATTCTTCCATTGCAGTAATAGTGAGATGCAGATCCAATGTTTAACTGAAATGTTAAACGTTACAAATGTGTCCTCCTGGCCAGACATTGTACAGTGTATCTAGTACAAGCAGAACCTGAGCCCGCTGCTGAGAGATAATCAGTTCACTCAGTGGGGATTCATTAAGGGATTGATGTCACCTTCAATAGACCTTTTAAAATGTCAGCTTTTATCACAGCTACCCTTTGCAGCAGTGGCAACAATGTTTCACAATGTCGTTTTGGCCTCAGACTCCAGCTGCCTGTTACACACACACATCCACTCAATACTGTAGGGATTTGTCCTTGAATATCCATCCTTTTGAGGACCTTCCACTAACTACATTCATTCCCTAACCGCTAATCCTCTCCACTACATTCCTAACCAGAATGTAATCCTATGCTAATCTTAACTCTTCTAAAACCAAGTCGGTCTCTTAACCCTAAACTTGCATCTTGAAGAAGTAAAGACTGACAAGAATGACCTCGCTTTGCAAAAATGTCCGCACTCCAAAGGTCCAAAACTACAACTGGTTCATAGTAGAGCGGATTAGCTCCCAAAAATAGAGGAATTGTGCACTTTTTGACAGAAACATGAAATTTCACACATAGTTAGGGAATACCATAAGGTTTATTTTAAGATTGGGAGGGAAGTCAGATTGAACCAAAATTCCAAGATGGCCGACATTTTCCCGTGTCTAATGTACAAATGTGCTTATAACAATTGTGCACCTCTTCAAAAAAGCACGAAATTTCTCACGTAGTGAGTGGATACCACAAGGTTTATTGTCAGATGTGGAGGGAAGTCAGATTTGGCCTCAAATCCAAGATGGCCGCCATTCTTCCCTAGTCTAATGTTCAAGTGTGCTCATACCATGATAAAAGTTTCACATATCTGAAAGTATTTCTTGGTGAGAGTGTAGGGTCCCCTGTAGAAATTCTGCCAGGTTACAGGCAGTAGGCGGCCATTTTGCCTGCAGAATTTTCTCCTCGAAATGAAGATTGATTGACACCTGCCATGTCGTGATATGATTGCTTGAAGGAAAAAAGGAAAAAAGCTTTTGCACACCTAGGCTCAACAGGTGCTATGGTGATATGATTGCTTGAAATGGGATAGAAATTTGATAGTACTTCGTTACGTCACCATACTGTAGATTGCAGTTATGAATGAAATCCTGGAAAATTAACTTTTGATGTGAAAAAGTGTGAAAAACGAAATAAATTAGATTTTTGTGATTTTTTTTGCACACATTATTAAGTGAAGTTTTAACGTATTTCAGAAAGAGTCACTGTAATGTTCTCACTTACACATTTCCCTCTCTCCTTCAGGTGTTATGCATCTACCTGATTAAGGGGGCGTGGGAGGTTTTGCTAATCCAATCACAGCTGGCCACATCCTTCCCATTCAGCCAATCACAGCTTTAGCGGCAACCTTTAAGAGCTGTTCCCTTCTCATTGCTTGTTGTGTCTCTTGTTGTTTTTGCACTCATATGCCCTGTTATATTTGTACTATGTTGTAAACGGAGTCCACAGCACAAGAATTTCACACGTGATACTTGTACCACGGAGTGACAATAAAAATCTTGAATCTTGAATCTTGAATCATACTCTTATCTGGTGTCATTTCAGTGCTGCTGCAACCCTCCTCCACCCCATTCTCCTCCACGTCTCTCGATGACATCAGCATGACGTCTCAGAGTCGTGATGGAGTCTAATCGCCAAAGACTTTGAACTTTTTATAACCATTGAACATTCATAATCTGTCATTCATAATCTTGATCACATGTAAATATATCATTGCTCATGTTATTAAATCATGTCATCAAAAGAACATAGTGACTACCTTTCTGAAATAGGTGCACTGAATACCCGGGTATGTGAACTAAAATACTGTTTAAAAAAATAATAATTTTTGCGTTCAGCTCGTCTTTAAAATTGGTCCTCGGGCCGGACTTTGGACATGCCTGGCATAACAACCAACTTGTCAGAGTTGCTGCTCTCTACATGATCAGAGTTGCTGCTCTCTACATGATCAGAACACTCTGGATATTCCAGTTGTTAACCTTTCTCAACTTCATGTGCAAAATCCATAATTTTGCCAGGCTCTCTGCTCTGTTCCATAGAGCTCTCTGTGGAAAAATGTCACTTGTCAGGTTGAGCCTGTCCTGATGAGCAAACTGAATATCAGGACAGATTTATCAGAGGCACATGGCGAGCAGTCACTTGGCCATGACAAATTCCTAGATATTAGAGAGGCTCACAAGTAAGTTGTTACAAAGTCCAAGTCAAGTCTTTGAGCTTGAGTCCAAGTCAAGTCTCAAGTCTTTGAGGGCAAGTCCAATTGACCATTTAACCATATTACCACGTGCTAAGACCTTGAAGGTATGTAGTTCTTAGAGGAGCTCCCCAGGGGGGCAATTCCTCTCAGGAAGTCCCCAGAACTGTTTGGTCCAAAAACGCCTATTGTTCATTTCCATACGAGCCTAGCGACCTAATGATACAAAGTTGGTTGAAAATGGACGAAGTGTTCCTTTAAGAAAACAAGATGTTCCCAAAGGGCTGTTTCATTGGCACTTTAAGGCATGTTGAGGCAGATTTCATGCCAGGGTTTACGACCTGGCACCATGCCAGGGTTTACGACCTGGCACAACTGATGCTCTTCAATAAAATTATGCCAAACAACACTGGAATAATTTGTCTGGTCAGACATCTGGAAACCATCTTTTACAACAATAAATATAAATAGAAACAACACATAGTTGTGGTCAGGGAGGAACGATGGATGACACTGACTGGTCAAGATCCAATTTATAATAAAACATCAAATCAATATATTTGTCAAACCTTAGTAATATTACAGTAACTTTGTAATGCTAACAGGTTTAAAGAGAAACTGGTAACCATGCCAGCCAGAGTAAGACAGCCTATATGTATCTACATTCTCAAATACACTACTGCCGCATGCGCTAGGACGTGTCATCAGTGATGTTATCTGGGGTCGTTAGGTGTTTCGGGTCTGTCAACATCATACACCCTCGCCCAGTAGACCCAGCCGAGGCCAATTAAGACCCCGACTCACGTCCCAGAAGCCGCTACGGATCAGCCTTACTACTCTATCTGCAACGTTGCCCGCGGGAGGGGTAAAAGAGAACCCAATCCGCTGCAATAGAGCTAGTGCTACGCCGCAGTATTGGCCCTTCGGTGCATGGAGGATCTAGGCTCTGTGGGTTTCTCCCGGCCGTGCTCCTCCTTCGTCTCACCAGACCCCCCTCATGACAAAGGCAATCCAGAGGCTGAAGGGATGCCTCAAGGACGCCTCAAGAGGGCCTGTGCGCTGCACGTCATTTACCTGCGTCGAGCACCTCGCTCTAGCCTGGAGGACCCCAGGCCGCGCCGATCTTGCGCAGATTTTCAGGAGGCTAATCCGTAGCGTTTGTGGATTTCTCCCTCACGAGAGAGCCAAGATGGGGTGCTAATCCCATCCCGTACCGGGTTGCCGTCTCTCCGGCCGTCAACTGTCTCTCCAGCTCGTCACCAAACTATACTTGGTTGTCACCTAGTCTTTCCTAAGTGTCACTGGCCAAAGGCAAGCCAGGGTTCTACATTCTCAAATACACTACTGCCGCATGCGCTAGGACGTGTCATCAGTGATGTTATCTGGGGTCGTTAGGTGTTTCGGGTCTGTCAACATCATACACCCTCGCCCAGTAGACCCAGCCGAGGCCAATTAAGACCCCGACTCACGTCCCAGAAGCCGCTACGGATCAGCCTTACTACTCTATCTGCAACGTTGCCCGCGGGAGGGGTAAAAGAGAACCCAATCCGCTGCAATAGAGCTAGTGCTACGCCGCAGTATTGGCCCTTCGGTGCATGGAGGATCTAGGCTCTGTGGGTTTCTCCCGGCCGTGCTCCTCCTTCGTCTCACCAGACCCCCCTCATGACAAAGGCAATCCAGAGGCTGAAGGGATGCCTCAAGGACGCCTCAAGAGGGCCTGTGCGCTGCACGTCATTTACCTGCGTCGAGCACCTCGCTCTAGCCTGGAGGACCCCAGGCCGCGCCGATCTTGCGCAGATTTTCAGGAGGCTAATCCGTAGCGTTTGTGGATTTCTCCCTCACGAGAGAGCCAAGATGGGGTGCTAATCCCATCCCGTACCGGGTTGCCGTCTCTCCGGCCGTCAACTGTCTCTCCAGCTCGTCACCAAACTATACTTGGTTGTCACCTAGTCTTTCCTAAGTGTCACTGGCCAGAGGCAAGCCAGGGTTCTACATTCTCAAATACACTACTGCCGCATGCGCTAGGACGTGTCATCAGTGATGTTATCTGGGGTCGTTAGGTGTTTCGGGTCTGTCAACATCATACACCCTCGCCCAGTAGACCCAGCCGAGGCCAATTAAGACCCCGACTCACGTCCCAGAAGCCGCTACGGATCAGCCTTACTACTCTATCTGCAACGTTGCCCGCGGGAGGGGTAAAAGAGAACCCAATCCGCTGCAATAGAGCTAGTGCTACGCCGCAGTATTGGCCCTTCGGTGCATGGAGGATCTAGGCTCTGTGGGTTTCTCCCGGCCGTGCTCCTCCTTCGTCTCACCAGACCCCCCTCATGACAAAGGCAATCCAGAGGCTGAAGGGATGCCTCAAGGACGCCTCAAGAGGGCCTGTGCGCTGCACGTCATTTACCTGCGTCGAGCACCTCGCTCTAGCCTGGAGGACCCCAGGCCGCGCCGATCTTGCGCAGATTTTCAGGAGGCTAATCCGTAGCGTTTGTGGATTTCTCCCTCACGAGAGAGCCAAGATGGGGTGCTAATCCCATCCCGTACCGGGTTGCCGTCTCTCCGGCCGTCAACTGTCTCTCCAGCTCGTCACCAAACTATACTTGGTTGTCACCTAGTCTTTCCTAAGTGTCACTGGCCAGAGGCAAGCCAGGGTTCTACATTCTCAAATACACTACTGCCGCATGCGCTAGGACGTGTCATCAGTGATGTTATCTGGGGTCGTTAGGTGTTTCGGGTCTGTCAACATCATACACCCTCGCCCAGTAGACCCAGCCGAGGCCAATTAAGACCCCGACTCACGTCCCAGAAGCCGCTACGGATCAGCCTTACTACTCTATCTGCAACGTTGCCCGCGGGAGGGGTAAAAGAGAACCCAATCCGCTGCAATAGAGCTAGTGCTACGCCGCAGTATTGGCCCTTCGGTGCATGGAGGATCTAGGCTCTGTGGGTTTCTCCCGGCCGTGCTCCTCCTTCGTCTCACCAGACCCCCCTCATGACAAAGGCAATCCAGAGGCTGAAGGGATGCCTCAAGGACGCCTCAAGAGGGCCTGTGCGCTGCACGTCATTTACCTGCGTCGAGCACCTCGCTCTAGCCTGGAGGACCCCAGGCCGCGCCGATCTTGCGCAGATTTTCAGGAGGCTAATCCGTAGCGTTTGTGGATTTCTCCCTCACGAGAGAGCCAAGATGGGGTGCTAATCCCATCCCGTACCGGGTTGCCGTCTCTCCGGCCGTCAACTGTCTCTCCAGCTCGTCACCAAACTATACTTGGTTGTCACCTAGTCTTTCCTAAGTGTCACTGGCCAGAGGCAAGCCAGGGTTCTACATTCTCAAATACACTACTGCCGCACTACAGTATAGGGAAGTTTATGATGTGGTTTGTTTTATTCATATTTTTTATGTCAAAAACTTCAAATGGGACGCATTGTATCGTCTGCACTTTCCTTATAGTCCACATTTTACGACTATAATTGGAGAGCCGTCTGTTTGCCAAAACTACGTTACGTCACCATACTGTAGATTACAGTTATGAATCAAATCCTGGAAAATGAACTTTTTGATGTGAAAAAGTGTGAAAAACTAAAGAAATTAGATTTTTGTGAATTTTTTTGCACACATTAAGTGAAGTTTTAACGTATTTCAGAAAGAGTCACTGTAATGTTCTCACTTACACATTTCCCTCTCTCCTTCAGGTGTTATGCATCTACCTGATTAAGGTGGCGTGGGAGGTTTTGCTAATCCAATCACAGCTGGCCACATCCTTCCCATTCAGCCAATCACAGCTTTAGCGGCCACCTTTAAGAGCTGTTCCCTTCTCATACTCTTATCTGGTGTCATTTCAGTGCTGCTGCAACCCTCCTCCACCCCATTCTCCTCCACGTCTCTCGATGACATCAGCATGACGTCTCAGAGTCGTGATGGAGTCTAATCGCCAAAGACTTTGAACTTTTTATAACCATTGAACATTCATAATCTGTCATTCATAATCTTGATCACATGTAAATATATCATTGCTCATGTTAATAAATCATGTCATCAAAAGAACATGGTGACTACCTTTCTGAAATAGGTGCACTGAATACCTGGGTTCCTTTAAGAAAACAAGATGTTCCCAAAGGGCCGTTTCATTGGCACTTTAAGGCATGTTGAGGCAGATTTCATGCCAGGGTTTACAACCTGGCACCATGCCAGGGTTTACGACCTGGCACAACTGACGCTCTTCAATAAAATTATGCCAAACAACACTGGAATAATTTGTCTGGTCAGACATCTGGAAACCATCTTTTACAACAATAAATATAAATAGAAACAACACATAGTTGTGGTCAGGGAGGAACGATGTATGACACTGACTGGTCAAGATCCGATTTATAATAAAACATCAAATCAATATATTTGTCAAACCTTAGTAATATTACAGTAACTTTGTAATGCTAACAGGTTTAAAGAGAAACTGGTAACCATGCCAGCCAGAGTAAGACAGCCTATATGTATCTACACTACAGTATAGGGAAGTTTATGATGTGGTTTGTTTTATTCATATTTTTTATGTCAAAAACTTCAAATGGGACGGACGCATTGTATCGTCTGCACTTTCCTTATAGTCCACATTTTACGACTATAATTGGAGAGCCGTCTGTTTGCCAAAACTCTCTTCAGGGCTTCCATGGCTCCTGCACCCAAGACTGATGCTGACTACTCACTGACATCATCATTGATGCGAAGTTGAGCAATTGTGTGCTGAGTGATGTCACTCGAGCACTCCATGATGGGATGAGTGATGGTCACTCGAGCAATTGCGAGGTCATCAGTGAGTGATGTCATGATCAGTGATGCGAAGTTGAGCAATTGTGCGCTGAGCATGCCAATAGAGCAGGCGAGGCCATGCAGCAGCTGAGCTGCGGACGAGCCCACGCAGCGGGCAAGCCTAGGAATCGAGTGCGCATAGCGCGCAAGATTTCTAGTATATTGTAAAAAGGCCTTATTGCATCATGGCCAGCGCAACAAAGCAGTCAGATTGATGCCGGCCTGATGTCTTTCTAATGGCTCTATCCCGGAAGAGACTATGGTCTGTCAAGACCATAAACCACTTACCACAAGAACAGCTTCTTCCCAAACGCCATCGGCTTCACCAACAAGCCTGAAAAACCCTTCCACCACGGACCTCACCAACCCCCCCACAAACCCACTACCTCCTCCTGAACTCAGCTGAATCCCCCCCACTGATATTTCATTTCATTGTATTATTATTCAGAGTAAAACTATATCTACACAAGCAGAAAGGACTGGTAATCCAACAGCACAGACCAGACAGCCAAGAAAAGAACAAAATAGATGGAGAATCTGTAGGAGGGTTGCACCTCTGTTTACTGTGACTCATCGCATTGTGTTGTTGCGTTCCTGCAGCCTTATACCATCTATTCCTAATGTTCAATCAGTGTAATAACAGAGTGCATGTTTAGAGACGTGCTGTGTTCTTACCTGTCTGCTGGCTGTGACTGCTCCCTGCATGTCTATAAACACAACAACAAAAACACTGTAAATGATATTAGTTTAGGAATAGTTTAATAAATATATCAATTTCGAGTGAACCAAGTGACATTGAATTATACTAATTAAAATTAAAGAATATGCCTATTAAGAACAATAAGATTTCAGGAAAACAAACAAAAATCCAATAGAATACTATTTTGTAAGTTAAGGTCGAAATGATTTTCAACCAGCTTTGTATCATTCAGAGTTGATTTGAGTGAAGTTGTGGACCAGTGATGTCATTAATACACAAATGACATCACTGGTCCACAAATCAACTCTAAATAACTGTCAAACTAAATGAATGCCAACAAAACTGTTTAAAGTTTTCTAGATTTTGTAATGATACAAAGCTGGTTGAAAATTAGCAGAGTGTTCCTTTAATTCCAAAATGCGAAATCCCTGCTTTTACAAAATGAGTGAGTGGTAGAACATTAATATGCAGATTTTTATTTATTCAGTTATTTTTTTATTTGTTTGTTTGTTTGATGTTTGTTTGTTTAAGGATAATGCCATAGGGATAAGCCCATGCTGGCAAAATAGTGCATTTAGAAGCTGGGTACTTTATCTTGAAAAAAAGAAGAAGTATAGTGTTTTTGTTTGTTTTGAACTCTTCGATTTCAGTAGGCTATGTTCAATTTAATTCATGTCAGCAATCATTTTGTCAGAGCAGATGTTCTAGCTGATATCGTAAATGGTTTTTGAAACAAGATTTTTAATACATCATGAATCATTAGTATAGGCTGCATAAATATAAAATAGCCTACATCAATAACACTTTGCTCACTAAATGCAATAGTCTTTCTCTTAGTCTGATTATCCAATTTATGAATCAAATAAAGAATTCAAGATGTTCAATAAAGTAGCCTATGATATTTTATCTACTTCGTTTATTTAAGCCCTACTGAAAAATCCAGCTAGAACCAGCTTCAAATTGTAGCTGGTCATTAGCTGGTCTTGCTGGATTTAGCTGGTGGGCCAGCTTGCTCATGCTGGTTTAACTGGTGATTAGCTGGTTGACCAGCATGACTATGCTGGTGAGATGGCTTCAGACCAGCATGACCATGCTGGTCATGCTGGTGAGATGGCTTCAGACCAGCATGACCATGCTGGTCTGACTGGTGAGATGGCTTCAGACCAGCATGACCATGCTGGTCTAACTGGTGAGATGGCTTCAGACCAGCATGACCATGTTGGCCTAACTGGTGAGATGGCTTCAGACCAGCATGACCATGCTGGTCTAACTGGTGAGATGGCTTCAGACCAGCATGGCCATGTTGGTCTAACTGGTGAGATGGCTGGTCTAACTGGTGAGATGGCTTCAGACCAGCATGACCATGTTGGCCTAACTGGTGAACTGGGTTCAGACCAGTATGACTATGTTGGTCTAACTAGTGAGATGGCTTCAGACCAGCATGACTGCTCACTTTTAATACAATATGATTGCTTTTACTATAGTATTACTTAAGTGTATTTTGTTGTTGTTGCTTTAGACACAAACATGGTTGGACTTGGACTTCAATCCAAATTTATTTAACAAAATACTGTAGGTTCATCAGGTACAAAGAGGACTACAGTGTCATGTGTTCTATTAGGGGGTCTACAGAATGAATAATCTCAGTATTTGCAACAAGTCTCTGTAAAATGTTTTTAAAAGCAGAGATATTTTGGACATCTTAAACATCTGTACTGTAAAACCATCCTCATCCTGACCATCCTCATCGCTGTGCTGTGGACCATCCTCATCCCGACCATCCTCATCGCCGTGCTGTGGACCATCCTCATCCTCAGTGTCTGATGTGTTGATTGACGTGTCAGGCAGGCTGGTTTGGTTCTGTGCTGCAAGTCTAATGCGCGCTCCTCTTGACAGAGAGGTAGCAGGAACTGGTTCGAGGAATTCCTTGTAGCGCCTCTTCCGTGAATTGTCATCCTCGGTATTGTTCTGGGAATCGTCATTGTTGTCCTGTGAATCATCCACAATGCTGTGCTGTGGCCCATCCTCAATGCTGTGCTGTGGACCATCCTCATCTTGACCATCCTTAGTGCTGTGCTGTGGACCATCCTGTGCTGCAAGTCTGTTGCACGCTCTTCTTGACAGAGAGGTAGCAGGAACTGGTCCGAGGAATTCCTTGTAGCACCTCTTCATTTTGAATCCACCCTTTACATAGGAAAGTACCGTAGTAGAATTGATCACTGAGTATTATAATGAATGATATTTTTGCATTTAAAAAAAGCATCAAGTAGAACTACTAAGTAAGATTTTCTTTTTTAAACTTCTAATGAAATATTTTGTGGTATGGAAACTAGAACGATCGCACTGCGAATATATGCCTCCACCAACAAGTGAGCAGTCGACATCCATGTCTGTCCAGACTTTGACGTTTGAGCCAAATGTGAAGAAATTCTGTCAAGGCGTTACTGAAATTTTCAAGCTGTTAACGAGCTTGAAAATGGCATATGTGAGGTCACAGTGACCTTGACCTTTGACCACCAAAATGTAATCAGTTCATCTTTGACTCCAAGTGGACGTTTGTTGCAAATTTGGCGTAATTCCGTCAAGGTGTTCCTGATATATCGCGTTAACGAACTTCGGACGGACAGACAGACAAACCGGGCAGAAACCATAATGCCTCCGGCCTGGCTATCGCCGGTGGAGGCATAAAAATGAATGGAATCATAGAATTTCGTAAACCAAATGGAATCTACTGTAAAATGTGGTATACATCCATCCAGGCTAGGGATGGCCATTTCTAGCAAAAACACTATTCGAAATTCGCTGGCCAAAGTCGACTTTTAATCGAAAAAAATAAATAAAAAAAAAATAGTAAAAAAAATAAAAAAAACGTTTTTGTTTTTTTTGTGAGTGAAATGTTGCATTGTCTCCCCTGATTCTAAGTCTAAGGCTTTATTAATTAATAGAAAAAGCTTCTGCTGTGGATTTTTAGCTCAAACAAGCATTGCACCACTGAAGTAAAGAACATGTTACATGACATTGACATTTTCAAAAATAAAAAACAGTTTTGACAATCATGAGTCGTTCATTAAATATTTAGTAGGCACAGGTCTGAGTGCCAAAGGGGTGCCAAAGTCACCCCCTCTCCCTCTTCATGGGATTTCATCCGCCATTCATTTTTCCATAAACCTTGCTTAAAATGCTTATAAAAATTGTTTTACTTGCTCAAACCAAGCGATTCGACTATACCGTACTTAGAATCAGGGGAGACAATGCAACATTTCACTCACACAAAAAAATATATATACGGTATATACTTTTTTTTTTTTGAATTTCGACTTTCAATAATAAAAGTTGACCTTGATAATAACAACGATTATTCGAAAATTCAAAATTCGATGCCCATCCCTAATCCAGGCAATGTCTCATCATAGACGTGTTAGAGCTTGGGGGTGGGGGTCAGCATGGGGGAAACCACCACATGTCAGTGAAACTATCATTGCATGAATTCATGTATTTGCAGAGGTGGAAATTCTGTAAGCATATGAGTTTCTTAATTTATATGGTGTATGCAGGAATCATAGTTAAATTCAGTACCTTTTAAGACCTTTCTAAGACCCTTTAAATATATTTTAAGACCCCAACACCACTTTCATCACATCAGCAATAGAGTTTCATCACAATACCATATTATATCGATTATTTTTGGACAATGATACGTTTGTTGATATCACAGTCTGCCACAATATGATTTTGATTCAATTCAGGGGTCTGCGATCGATGATCGACAAGATCATATGCTCATTGACCAATTGCACAATAGCTACAAAATGTAATTCATCATTAAATGGCTATTAAGACATTTTAATACTTTTGAGCGCCTTAATTTTCCTCAATTGATTTATCAACTTTTAATAGCCAACTTTTCAAGACCCCGTGGACACCCTGATTTATGATTTTTAGAATAGGATTTGTGCACCTGTACAGTACATGAAGAAATTGAGAAAGTGTACGGTTGTGTTTGTGGGAGAGAGAATAAAATCTATAAATCGTCAAATCCTATATCGTTGTCTCTGTGACCTCAAACTCCTACAGTATGTTGTTTTCTCTGACTTCAAATTTGCTGTTACACATGTGTGACTATTTTCTACAACTACAAATTACACAGTCACAGGTACTCAGATGTTTTCTAGATGTGATTAGATATTTTAAATGTAGGTTGTTTACCCTGCAGTTTTCCTCTGCTCTGGAGGGGCTCGGTGTATGTCTGTCTGTCTCTCCGGCTGGCGATCTCCTCTGTGCTCCGTTCCGTTCCTCTCCTGTACTGGCTATAAAAGGATAAAAACAGCATAGGTCAACTAAACTCTTTCCCAAATGTGCATTTTGTGATGTGATTAGATATTTACCAGCCTACAAGCCAGCAAGCATTACCAGCAACGACAACGTTGGCTGATATTGTTTTCACCTTGTGAGTCGGTGTGTGTCCAGTCAAGTTTATTTGTATAGCCCTAATTCACAAGCATGTCTCAGAGGTCTTTACAGAGAATATGTCTAGCTAAGCACTATCAATAAACAGGATTGAACAATCCTATATTAGAGAGGAGGGAGGGGAGAGGGAGAGATTGGGGGGCGCAAGAATGGAGAGAACATGGGGGTGAGGGCAGAAGGGGCTTGGCCTGGGCAATACGGTTGAAATCAGTATCACAATAATACATTTTTCGAAACAATGAATATCACAATAAGCAACCTTTAGTAATCCAATTATCAACAACACCATGTGTGTGTGTGTGTGTGTGTGTCTGTCATCGTGGCAAAATGTGGTCCTTGAGACACTTAGTCAGAGTTTGTGAACGTGATAGTGTCAAAGCCGTGCAAGATGCAGTCCAAAACTGTACAGGTGTGTAGGGTTATAGGTATAGTTGACGTATATAAAATGAAGGCAGAGTTTGAAAAAATGGACGTGATCTGAGCAAGACCTCCCCACACACACTGCGGCTGGTGTGATCCCATCACAGGATGGTCTCTAGTTTAAATTTAAGTCTAACCTGCACAACTGTCTTCAGCAGCTCCCTCTCTCTCTGTGTCTGTCTGTCTCTCTGGCTGCAGGATGGTCTCTAGTTTAAATTTCAGTTTAACCTGCATGACTGTCTTCAGCAGCTCTCTCTCTCTGTGTCTGTCTGTCTCTCTGGCTGCAGGATGGCAATCTCCTCTCTTGCTTTCCTCTCCTACTCTCTCCTGTTGTGGTTATTACAAAAATTAGACAAGGTCAACTAAAACCTAACCAAAATCTGCATTGTGTGATGTGATTAGATATTTTAAATGTAGGTTGTTTACCCTGCAGTTTTCCTCTGCTCTGGAGGGGCTAGTGTATGTCTGTCTGTCTCTCCGGCTGGCGATCTCCTCTGTGCTCCGTTCCACTCGGCTCCTCTCCTGTACTGGCTATAAAAAAGGATAAAAACAACATAGGTCAACTAAAACCTAACCCAAAGTTGCATTTTGTGATGTGATTAGATATTTTCAAATATAAATATAACCTGTGTGAGTGTCTCCTCTGCTGTTCTCCAGGGGCTGTGTGTGTGTGCGTTTGTCTCTCCAGCTAGCGATATCTGTGCTCCACTTCTTTCCTGTCTGGATTAGAAAATAGGATACAGACAGCATAGATCAGAGGTTCCCAAACTCAAACCAAGTACCACGATGTACCAGACCAAATTACCACTTTCCACTGCAGATATCCCCCCTTAAAAAAAATCACTGATTTAACCATGTAATAGCATCAGAAAGGCTAAGTTGACATGGTAGGCTAAGGCTACTAATTGCGAGCCAGACCCTAAATAACCAACACAACATTTAGCATGTACAATGTAATAGGCTATGTGTCTCTATAGGCGGGTGCACAACGCACACACCCTGCTTAGAGAGCAGCGCACACACATGCTGACACGCCTGCGGGAACATAGCCTAATTCTGTTGTCCCTCCATGCGCCCTGCAGCTGTGTAAAATGTCATACGAAATAATTATGAATTCCAATAGGATAAGCTTGCCTGATTAACTGAAAACAATTAAACAATAACGAAAAAAATAATATCCTAACGAAAATAGAAGTCTAATCAAGTAAATAGCCTTCAGAAAGCATCAGTAAAAGCCCTGTTCTAATACTGCTGCGCTGCTGAGACGCACAGTGTGCGACTGAAATGTCTGCACTTTTGTGCCATATTCCACAATATCCAAACTTCGGAATGGCGGGATCCTTTAGAAAAAAGATAGTTACCCTATCTGCCAAATTGATTAGCTTCGCACTGTTCAATAGGTTGCAGAAACTGAGTGTGTTTTCTGCCTGCGGCCTATGGTGCATGCGGCCTGTGCTAGCATCAATTTGCTAGTAGAGCTCGCATACAGACAAAACAAACGTTCATTTGACTTGTACACAAACAAAATACAATGTTAACCTGCATGCCTACATAATATATCCCTTGAAAATAAGCAATAAAGTTACTTACAAAATTCCAGAAAATCGTGTCTCCGGCAGGGTGGTTGCATCCTGCAGATTTCCGTCTGTCTAGAGACAGGCGTGTACGGCTTTTGGTTTGATCCAGCCAAAGGGAGTTTATCGCGCTTTATATTAGAAATCCACTAGACGTCAACGTCAAGAGCACCCCCCTTCTTATGTGATGGTGGACTAGTCAAAAAAACACTGTGATCTGATTGGCTGCAGGGCATAGGCTGCATACCGCGCGCAGTGTCCTGACCTGGCTGCAATGAACCGAGGAGACAGCTTTATTTTCTGATTTGACCAAAATGTACGCTTATGTAAACTTTGTAGACGATGGCGAGAGGGATACTGTCAATATCGAGGACATCAAAGGCTTGGATACAGCGGACTTCAATCCTCATGGAGTTTATTGGGTTCGCTGGAAAAGTGAAGATTTCTTCAAGGGACAAATTCTCATTATGAAAGGTAGGTACCTGTTGCCTGATTTGCATCAACTCTGACAGACTGCTGCATGATATAATTAAATTTTTTAACGTTATATCAGGATGAAGACGAACGTTAAGATTTAAATTGGGATATAATTTGCCTGCACAGGATTGTATGGCTTAGTTATTACGTTATGACTCCTCCCGCGTAAAATAGAAGTTGCGCGCGGGATATCAGTCTCTTTGTATGACGTTACCGCGTAAAATAGGAATCATCCTGTATTGGGAAAGTAAAGATGTTCCTGATAAGGCCATTTTGTAGAAGTAGGAAAAAGAACGCTGCTTGGCTTCAGGAGATGTCAGACATGATAAGGCCATTTGTTCCATATTAGGAATCCTAAAATAGGCTTTTTCTTTCAAGTGGTAATTGGTCCGACTGGTAATTGGTCCGACCTCCCATTAGTCCGACCATTAGCGTTAACGTTAGGGTTAGGGACAGCTGATCAATGAAGAAATATAATAAATATGCTATTATACTATTCTAACTATTTATACTTTGTATTTGTTTATTCAATCTATGAAAGAATCAACAGAATGTACAGGCTGTAAACATGCATCTGACTGAATTTCATTTATTCAATAACAAATAAAGATTTACAAATTAAATGTACTGATTATATATATATATATTTATATATATATATATATTTAAGCAATATAGCATGAGAGCTAGTGTGTTGTGGCAAATTTATAAAACGGCTCTCTCAAATCAAGCAATCTGATTGGTTCACAGCCATTGTATAAATCCAATAACCGAGTCCAATAACCCATGGCCATGGGTTATTGGACTCGGTTATTGGTTGCCATGGCAACTCTCTTACTAAAAGCCTTTGGTTTAAAAAAAAACAAATGGCGGAGACAGCTGTCAGATCCTTGTAATCGATCTTCGCTTATAACTTTACTAATACTTCACAGAAAATGATGTTTTGTACAAGAATAGACGCGGGCTAATGTCTTAACCCCTCTCTCGCGCGCCCTCACTCTTAACCCCGCATTTCTAAATAAGACGTAACGTTACTTGGTGTCGGCATACGGCTCTGGTGTCGGGCTTTGCAAAAAGCTCTCATGCTATATTGCTTAAATATCCCGCTGATCAGTTGTTATCCCACAAGGCTGCAGGCCGAGTGGGTTAACAACTGATCAGCGGGATATATGCCACAACACACGCTGCTCGAGTGCTATATTGCTTTTATAAAACGGTTTCCAAGTATGATAATATAAATATAATAATAATACTATAAGTCCGACTGGCATGGTATTCTGATAGAGTCAGTTGAAACACTACTGTAAGGCGGGACCTCTAGCAAGAAGATAGACGTGCGGGTGATTTGATTGGATCGTTCTGGAGACTGAAGTTGACATTGGCCAATCCTGGCGCTTGCTGAGAAGCTGAGAGCTTTCTGGAAAGCCCGACAGGCAGCTCGAGCGCAGCGTTGCATTCTCAGCGCTTGCTGAGAAGCTGAGTGCTTTCTGCAAAGCCCGACACCAACTAACGTTACGGGGTTAAATGCGGGGTTAACATCCTTTTTTTTGCAAAGAAGACATTAGCCCGCATCTATTCTTGTACAAAACATAATTTTCTGCGAAGTATTAGTAAAGTTATAAGCGAAGATCGATTCACAAGGATCTGACAGCTGTCTCCGCCATTTGTTTTTTTTGAGGTAACCAAAGGCTTTTAGTAAGAGAGTTGCCATGGCAACCAATAAGGTTATTGGAGTGGGTTATTGGATTTATACAATGGCTGTGAACCAATCAGATTGCTTGATTTGAGAGAGCCGTTTTATAAATATATATATATATATATATATATATACATACATATATATATTTATATATATATATTTATATATATATATAGAGAGAGTATTTTACATAATGTGCGGGGTTTCTATCTGATGTGTGTTTACTGTCCCTGTTTAAGAAATGTGTTATACAATTATAAAATCTTCTTGCTGTGTCGTAGAAACTGCTGAGGAGATAAGTCAACTTGTCAAAAGCACAAAACGTTGGAGGATTCCAAAGATCCTGGACCCGAACCCCCCTGAGGAGGGAAAAATCGCACCAGTCGAAAAGGAGAAGAAGGAAGCAAAAGCTAAGATGGTAAGTGCATTTGAAAAGTAAATCTAAAATTGGATAGCATAACACAACTTTTGGAGAAGGCACAATTTTCATGGAGCACACGTCCATAGCCTCTAAAAATAATATAACTATCTAATTATCTATCAATCTACTAATGTCTATGTGTGGGGTGTGTGTGTGTGTGTGTGTGTGTGTGTGTGTGTGTGTGTGTGTGTGTGTATAGATGCACCAAAAGTCAAGTGTCGCTGGAGGCAAGGAAATGAACCTGCATGCCATCCTTGAAGAAAGGAAGCAACAAATGCAGGTGGACCACCGCACTCTCCCAAGGGAGCGTGTCCTAAGGGATGACGAGGCGACAGATTCAGGCACAAGTGAAGATGAGGTGGTGCCAAAAAAGTTACTGACTGCAGCCCAAACAGAAAATAAATCCCTGAAGAGAAAAATTGACAAAATGCAGGGGAAGGTGAATGATCTCAAGGAAGAGAATGACAACTACCGGAGCATGAACATGAAGCTCCAAAAATGCCTGATGTCAAACCTTAACCCCACATGTAAGTAGGCCTTTTTCTGTCTTTGAAAAACATCAGTAGAGTGTGGCCTACTTAAAAGAAAGATGGGGAAGGCTCTATGATATTGAGAAATTATGTAAATATTATATATTTGTCTGTGTGTTTTGAGATATAACGAAAAAAACGGTTGCAAAATCCCAACAGCTTTTATTATTTGTGTATGTATGTGTATGTATATGTATGTATACAGTACATTGTCATTGTGATAGCTTGGATTCTTGCCTATCTATCTAGCCCTGCTGTATGAGTGAATCAGCTTTCGTTTAAGTCCTTCCCTGTCACAAGGACAGCTTCACCAGGAGTTCAAGTGTCAACATGCATTCCAGTGGCTTGGAATTATTTTCTAACATAGCAAGACCCTGTGTATCCTGTAGGTTGATATGGGATATGCGTGCTAGTGCTATGCACTGTGTTGACACAGGACAGTGTTTTGGCAGGAAAGAGCTCCACCATTTTGAATCTTAGTGGCTGCATTGCACTCACCTGAAACAGTAAAATGTGAAAAGAGAGAAGGTCCGCAGACTGAACGAGCTCCCATTTACCTTTTATTTAGCCATCCAGCAAAACAGAGTAGTGACGTTTCGAGCACACACGCTCTTCCTCAGTCAGGTCTGAGGAAGAGCGTGTGTGCTCGTTCTCTTTTCACATTTGACTGTTTTTGGTTCCTGCACCTGCCTTATTGTTTGGGATGTGCGACTACCTTTTTTCTAACTCACCTGAAACAGCAAATACGGCTATATAGGGAAACATTTGAACTATCACTATAAATTCTATAGCTGACTTCCATTGTACAATAATTGTGTTTTCTTTTTTGTCCCTCACATGTCAACTTCAGCATCTTCGGATGACAATTGGTCTCTTAAGAGTCCAACTCGGACATCTGCAGTGCAAGGTGTGTTCCTTTGAAAGTTGTGCATATTGGCTTATCCTATCACTTGCAGGCATGACACCTTTGTTTCCAGATGTTTGATATGGTTAATATATGTGACAATGTCTATCTCACTGTAACAAGTTTGCAACCACAGTAGGCTAAAACCCCATAACGTAACTATTCCCTACCACCCATCCCATCAGGTTCTTTGGATAGCACCCCACGGGCCGTTCCTGAGCCAGAGTCCAGTCAGGGGGCATCTGCAGTGCAAGGTGCGTTCCTTCGAAAGTTGTGCATATTGGCTTATCCTATCACTTGCCGGCATGATCACCTTTTGTTTCCAGATGTTCGATATGGTTAAAGGAACACTTTGTCCATTTCCAACCAGCTTTCTATCATTACACCATCAGTAGTATCAGAAAACTGTTAACGGTTGTGAAGTCATTCATTTAGTTTGACAGTTATTGAGAGTTGATTTGAGTTAAGGTGTGCACCAGTGACATCACTAGTCCACAACTTTAACTCAAATAAACCCTCAATAACTGTCAAACTAAATGAATGACATCACAACCGTTTTCTGATATACTACTGAGGTTGTAATGATACAAAGCTGGTTGGAAATGGGCAAAGTGTTCCTTTAATATATGTGACAATGTCTATCTCACTGTAACACGTTTGCAACCACAGTAGGCTAAAACATAACGCAACTATCCCCTACCACCCATCCAGCATCATCATGTTCTTTGGATGGCACCCCACGGGCTGTTCCTGAGCGAGAGTGCAGGCAGGAGACCTCTGCAGTGCAAGGTGTGTTGTAAAAATTCTACCTGTGCAAAACGTAGTCTCGAGAATTTATGAAAAAACATTATTATTATCACATCATTGATGGATTTTCTTTGCATTCTTTAGTTGTCAAAATTCTCGACATTGAGAAACGGCTATGTCGAAACGTTAAATAAACTGACCTGGGGGCTAAACTACTTTTCAGTGTGCGGACTCTATTTAATTTTGTAAGTTTATCAGATTTTTGTCCTGCACCTTACCTGTCTGAGTTGATGTGCGCGCTTTACTTCCTTCTTCTTTAGTTGTCAACACTGGATTCCATGGATCTGAAGTACTCGAGAGCAAGTACGTCATCAAAAACAACAAGGTGAGAGATTCTATGACTACAGTTACAAATAGTTTTGCCCTGCTGGCATGTGGGAGCCTGGTGTTTTTGAAGTTAGCCTGTATTTCTGACTTCTCTAACTTGGTGTCTCTTATTTACAACCGATTGCAGTATATTTAAACTTGGGGCAGGGTTGGACAATCAGGCTAATCATGGTGCTTAACTCATTGAATGCCAATGACGACAGCTGTCGTCAATTCAAATACTGACGTAGAGTGCCAATGACGACGGTTGTCGTCAATTGCGTTTTTTGACGGTGGGACGTGGATCAATCCCTGATACATCTCTGGTACAACTATTGTAGCTATTGGAGGTCTATAACCTATTTTACAGAACCCTTAGGTGGCGACAGTGCTCTCCACATAACAGAAAGGCAAGGAAAAAACAAAGAAGAAGTCGTTATGGAAACGGAAATCGCATCGCATCCGTATGCATCGATATGCTGAAGCACGTTACTGCAGCTGTGCCTGCAGCAGCCAATCTGCTCCCACAATTGAGCCGCTCTGTGTCGGTTGCGACAGCACATCCGCACATCCACACCGTGGAGTTATTATTCTCAACTGGAAGCATCGTTGCCGGTGACAAACACACGCGGAACGCTGTAAAAAAGCTGCACCCTTCACTGTGCGCACAGCAAACTCAGCAGAGAGCCACCACAGACAGGAGGAGGAGTGTGCAGTTGAGGCGAGGCGGGGCGGGGCGGGGCGGGGCGGGGGGGGGGGGGGGGGGGGGGGGGGGCACGCAGAGCAGCACGCAACACCCAGACAGACCCAGGCAGCAGGACAGGATTGACAAACGCAAGCCAGAATATCCGATGCCCACCAGCAGCAAATCAAGACCAGCAAGAAGCTGCAACCAGCAGCGCACGCAGGGGCCAGCGCTGCTGGTTGTAGCTAAAAATATTATTCTGCCAAACAAAATTCCCTGGCCTAAACTGTTTTATTGAAGGAAATTATTTTTGAGGTGTGACTACATTAGAAAAGATTAGCTTCAGAGTCAGTGTGTGCTTGAAATGTTTAATTTCACAAAAGGCCAATTATCTCAGCTTCTAGAAAAAAATTGCTCTTTTTGGATGAATCAAGCTATCTTCTCCGGCTCATAACTAAAGAACGGAAAATGGGATCAATAAACTTTTTTTTGCAGATGATAGAATAGAGTCTCATCGTTCTTTGTGCGTGTTCAGTGTTTACATAGTAATATCACACAATATTCTGTGGGCCTTGAGAAATCACTGAAAACGCTCTGAAACTCTGGCACTGGGAGCGTCCGTTCTCCAAAAGTGGCTGGCACTCAATGAGTTAAACATGGCCAGCCCTGCCCAACCGGTAAGCTGGACGAATGACGCCAAACACACCTCCACACTGCAACATGCCAGACAGTAGGCTGATCTCTGAGCCACAGCTGCAGACACAGAGCAGGAAATTATTTGCTTTGCAGATTATTTACCGTAAATTCCGGACTATAAGGCGCACCGGTATATAAGCCGCGGCAGCAAAATTGACTGTTTTTTACATATATAAGCCGCACCGGACTATAAGCCGCGGGTGTTTTGATGTTTAATTACCATATGTAAGGGTTCGTGCACAGAGAGGAATGTCGGGAAAGAGATGGCTGTTTGGGGAAGCTCCCATTTATTAACATTTCAACAAAACAAGCATATCCCGCTGGGGATCTTTTCTTTTGGCATTGTGAGACGCTTAAAAATCACCATCGGCGGGAGCTTTACTCCAGATGCTGTGCAGCCAAGAACACAAGTGAAATTCGTTCTCTCGTGACCTGTGGTTCTCAACGTGATGGACGATTCACCTTTCTTGTTAACAGTCCTAGTGAGAGGCAGGTCGAACGTCAAAGGCACTTCATCCATATTTATGATCTGCTCCGGTCCGATGGAATATTCCTTGATCTTTCTTTGTGTGAATTCGCCGAAGTTTGTAATTTTCTCCTGGTAGTCGGGAGGGAGTTGCTGACACACAGTTGTCCGCGCCCTGACGGACAGTCCCTTTCGTCTCATAAATCTGAAACACCAGGATGGTCCACCTCTAAAATGTTCAATTTTCATTTCGGTGGCGACTGTTTTGGCCTTCAGTCGGATCTGAACGGTGGACACACCTCGGCCGTCTGCTCTCTGTGTCAACACCCTGATGCCAAGGTTACGTGCTGCTGCTCGATTTCCTTCTTTCCTTCTTCTTCTCGCCGCCATCGTCGTAACACAGCCAGTTCTCCATCTTTTGAAGCATGATGTTAGATTATATATAAAATAATCGAAAAAAAAAGCAGCAAAGCAATGCACATAAATTGTGCTGATGAAGCTGTGTAACCTGTAAAATCCATCGATTTTGGAGGTCACCGAGTGGCCGTTTGCTTACCGTAATTACCATATGTAAGGGGTCACGCACAGAGGGGATTGTCGGGAAAGAGATGGCTGTTTGAGGAAGCTCCCATTTACCGTATTACCGTAACATTTCAACAAAACAACATAACACAACACCACCTTTGTTTATTTTTACAGTGCACACAGTGTCCGCGGTGTGGTGAAAAGAGGGCAAGAGAGGAAATTAAAACAGAAGTGGATTTATAGTTAGAAAGAGTGCTAAAAAAGAGAGATTTTATTTGTATTTTTTTTTTTTTTTCTGAAAAAATCCATAGATAAGCCGCACCGTTATATAAGCCGCAGGGCCAAAAAACGGGGAAAAAGCCGCAGCTTATAGTCCGGAATTTACGGTAATACAAAAAAAAAATTGTGCAAAAGTAGAGAAATGTCTCATTGAACAAAACATTTGCCTAGCCCTACACACAAATTACACTGCTTCATGTAACCATGGGATCATGTCTATGTTCCCCGGGTTCTATATTCCCCGTTTTTCACTAACCCTAAACCTAACCTCCCCCAGACCCTAACCCAAAACCTAACCTCTCCCACCCCCCACGCCTAAACCTAACCTCCCCCAGACCCTAACCCAAAACCTAACCTCTCCCAGGGAACATAGAAAGGGTTCTATGTTCCCCGGTCCCACAAAAACGGGGAACATAGGACCCGGGGAACATAGGACCCGGGGAACATAGGGATGACCCCATAACCATTACTCTTGCTTTGTGTGTCTCTTTATTTTTTAACAGATCCATATTGGTGAAGGGGTCTGGCTCCTGACTGATCAGTGGCAGGTGGTGAAGCGGAACACGAAGGACTCACTGTTCGTTAAGGAGCTTGCTGTTGCCATCTGGGGGACATCAACACTGGCAGGGAGTTCCTTGGAGGGGAAAATCTGCCCAACAACCAAGCAAACGCCAAAGCCGCCTCTTTCACCTAGCAAGGTGATGGCATTGAAGGGTAAATAGAAATCTCCCTCCTTTTCTTTTTTTTTTACTAAAAGGTTCAGCAGCCAATTACTGCATACGTTTATGTCTGGTGACTGCAGTTTGAGTCAACCCTTCCATTGAGTTTTGTTTGGTTAAGTAATTACCTCTCAGCCAACATGGAGTTTGAGCAAAGGACCTTATTTAATATTTTAAAGATTAGTCAGTTTCATGTAATTAATTAGGGCAGGAGTGTCACACATGGCCCGAGGGCCAGAACCAGCCCATCAAAGGGACAAATCCGGCCCACAGGATAACTTTGCAAAGTGTAAAAATTTTGCTGAGTCCTTCCTGCAAAGTCCTTCAATCAAATGTGGTGAAAAGAGGTACCAGGTTTCAGGAGCAAGTTAAATATTCAGTAGGCTATTCATGTTTTCTGTATTCATCACTAAATGGTAAACTATTTGTATTAACCTTGACTATAAAGAACTGACAGTTGCCATCAATTGTAATGCACAGTTGCAGATGGTAGATTTGATCATTTGTTTGATGGTAGCTGAGATAACCCTATACGAAAACGTGTTTGTAAAATGTACCTACAATTCTTTACAGTAAAAGAAACAGGACATTTTGAGGTTTTGGCATTTATACGTTATTAGATTTTCTTTGTCTGGCCCACTTGAGACCAAATTGGGTCGTATGTGGACCATGAACTACTATGAGTTTGACACCCCTGGGATATATATCCATAACAACCATACTGGTATCATATCTTAATTAAGCCTATAGCTAATTGAAAGTTAAAGGAACACTGCCCATTTTCAACAAGCTTTGTATCATTAGAACATCAGTAGTATATCAGAAAACTGTAAACTGTTTTGAAGTCTGTCATTTAATTTGACAGTTATTGAGTGTTAAAGTGTGGACCAGTGACATCACTGGTCCACACTAACTCAAATTAATAACTCATTAACTCAAATCAACTCTCAATAACTGTCAAACTAGATGAATGACTTCAAAACCGTTTACAGTTTTCTGATATACTACTGATGTTCTAATGATACAAAGCTGGTTGAAAATGGGCGGAGTGTTCCTTTAAGTCAGGGGTGGGCAATTATTTTTCATGGGGGGCCACATGAGAAACCCAGATTGTTGCTGGGGGCCGAACAAATATTGTCATGCCGTAACCCAGGAACTTTGATGATAGAGAGGACCACAAAAAAATGTCCTCGCCACCAGAGGGCCAGATTTTGCTGAGCGTTGGGGGCCGAACGGCGCCGGCGCAAATTTTTGGGGGGCATTTGAAGTCAGGTTTAGAGGAATACCTCATTTTAAATTAACAGTTGTGATGTCATTATTCAGTCTTAAACACCAATATTTGATCCTTTTCTCACTCACTCCTATGTCATTAACTTTTTTGACCACCTGCCAAATATGGCTGCTATATTTTATAGTTACCAGCCAATTAGAATTTCCACTAGCCAAAATGTTTTTCTTTAAATAAACCAGAATATGAGTGTTAATTTAAGCATAAGTATCAGTAAGTGGCCCAGGATTCTCAAAGCCTGTGTTGAGGGTCACACGAACAAAAATGCACTCTTGAAGCTAAATAAATCCAAAACCAACAAGTTAATTATTTCCATTTTTACTTCAAAGTAGAACAGTCATTTCTTACACATGAGATTACTTTTAGCCTTTTAGTCATAAAGATTATTGAAAGATGTTCCATACCAGACTGAAATGTTATAACAGAAGTGGAGTATTGGCCAGAATGACATGAACATTTGGACACTTATTCAGCGGGTACCTTGCATGTTGCATTCAGGTGCACTGTAAAAAAAAAAAAAAAAAAAATTTTTTTTGCAATTCCAGCGCGGGCCGCACAGGGGGCGCTCGCGGGCCGCATGTGGCCCGCGGGCCGCCTTTTGCCCAGGTCTGCTTTAAGTGATAGGTTTGAGTTTTTTTATTCCCTTTTAATCCAGTAACGGTACAGCGAACTGGATGTGTATATATAATGTACACATAATTTCTAAATTCGCTCTCGCTCTCTCTCTCAGGGTCTTTCAAGGATTGGCTGCAGGCCCAAAACCTGCCAGAGGAGGAACTGAGGAAGAGACTTTCAAGGGCGGGCCGATACATAACAGAGAAGATAATGGACATTAACAGAAAGAAGAAAAAGCCCCCAGCCACAGGTTCCCCAGATTTCTAATCTAACTGAACCTACATCAGGGTGCAACATAATTAAACTACATTACATTGTGAACTGTAGTGGAATTGTGTTGCACCCTGACTCAGTGTTCACAAGCTAGTTCACAAGCTCAGTTCGGTTTCACTGTGTGAAGTGTTTTTCGTTATTGTTGGCGTCATCTTGTTCATGTACAGCCTTTTTTTTATGCTTGCTCTGCTCATCATTTGTTCTGTTTATTGAATAATTAAACGATATAATAGAGATTGATAAATAAAGATTTTCAAAGATTTTCAAAGACATTTTAATAGTTTCTGTTCTTTATTTAAATTTTCTAAATGGCATTATCTGGTATATAGTAGATAAACATGCATCTTGTTGCAAATGTTGGAGAATGTTTTAATTTACACTTTTAAAGACATTTGAGAAGCTATACTTCCTTTGTAAACCACTGTAAACAAAATGTTAGCAGGTGCTGGTCTCACCAATAGGAGCTTGTAACAATAGGAGGTGGTAACTGGTAGGAATCATGCCTGGTACAGTAATAAGAGCTGGTGATAATCTGAGATGGTAATTCAATAGGAGCTGGTAGCTGGTGTCAACAGCTACCAGGTCAGGGCAGGTAGCTGGTTTGCCCTGACCTGGTAGCTGGTAGCTGGTGTCACCAAGTAGCTGGTAGCTGGTCTACCAGCTGTCACCAAGTAGCTGGTAGCTGGTCGACCAGCTGTCACCAGTAGTAGCTGGTAGCTGGTCTATACCAGCTACCAGCTCAAACCAGCTGTACAAAACCGACCTTAAACCAGCTGTCCAAAACCGACCCCAAACCAGCTATACAACCTAGCTGGAACTGGTCAGCTGGTTCCAGCTACCAGCTCAAGCTGGATTTTTCAGTAGGGAGCATGGTAGGCTACAATAATGAGTTAAGTGCAGTGGAGCCTGGAGCAAAATTGACAGTCGGCGGATTATGCATGAATCCTATATAATCCGTTTGAACTTTTTCTCTCTCTCGTCAAATTCTTGGGGATAAGAACTTGTCCTACATACATTCAGCCTCTTTTTGCAGCTAGTTCAGCAGGGAAGGGAACGTTTAATGGAAAACCCACCATTATGTAGGCTAGGCATTGGACATAGCCTACTGAATAGGCTACACACCAAACCATGCTATATCTTCTGGATATTACAGTGTTACGAAATAATAATAAAATATGCTACATGTTAGTCTATAAGGTCACTCTCTAAAGTTATTGACCACCACAGACTCACTTTAAGCCCTTATAGGGATGTTTGTTTTTCATTAGGGAAAACACAGCGATAACAACACTGCTATAACCTAATACTAATAGTAATGTAATATTTGAATGAACACCTGCAAGCAGCTGTCTAGGACAAGTCCTGACAATTAAGACTGATGTTAGCGATGTTTTTACAGTATTTAACTCTCTATAAAAACCCTACTGCGCCCAAACCAAACAGCAAGTTACTTTAATTTGGACACGCAAATAAATTAAATGCATCCACTTACTGTCGGTGCGTGTGTCGACCGTCATCTTCTCTCAGTGCTTCGGTGAGTGCAGCAGACCTCTCTCATTTTACATAACTCGGTCCAAGCTTTTATTTACAGCAGCATACGACTTCTGATTGGTGGATCCTCGGTCAGATGACTCAGGAGAACACGGAAGTAGGCTAGGCACCTCTGTCCTGTGTGCTTTTATGTCAGGATGTTTTCAAAGCCTTTTTCACTAAGTCCATGTATCGAGGTGAAGGTTGAAACCACGTTGAAACCCCGGCAAGGGAGATTACTGCACCGTTATAACATAAATAGAATAGAATAGAATAGAATAGAATTAACTAGCTATTGATAGCCTTAAACTAAGTCCCACTTTGCTGTTTGACCAAAGAAAAACATCCCATATAGCTATCTTCATAAAATACAAAAATATAGCCTACAACTTCGTATCAATCTACATTATAGTAGTAGGCTAGAATGTAGGCTATTGACTTTTATCTTGTAGATTCTAGTGTGTTCTACTGTAGGCCTACCCCCCATGTTAGCCTACTAAATCATTTTGAATGCAATGTGATCTTTTTCTCTCTCTTGGGCCCTTATATGAGGTTGTGTTTACCATGATGAAGTCCAATTGACCCCCCATGTGATATCCACGACTTAAGTGGATTTTTTTTCACGATTTATGACGTTTTCAGAAAATGGCGGAGGCCATTGACGTGGATGGAAAGTTTATATAGCCTACCTAGCCTATTGTAATATTAGCCATAGCTTGATTTGATTTGATTTGATTTACTTTATTGTCCACCTTATGGAAATTTGGGTAACACTTTATATTGTAACAAATCAGGTATTCGTCCACAGGAACCAGGAGACTTGTCGTTGGTACAGGGCTTTTATTCACAGGCTCATTCTCATAGCTCCTAGCTGTAGCTTCGCTGCTAGCTCTACCCACGTCCAGCCAGCTCTCTTCCATATACAGACTGACTCCTGTCACGAGACAGGATGGCAACCTACACACCCTTCCCCCCATCAGTTCCTAGCTAAACACGGAAACACCACATTACA
This sequence comes from Poromitra crassiceps, assembly GCF_964638095.1. Classification (NCBI taxonomy): domain Eukaryota; kingdom Metazoa; phylum Chordata; class Actinopteri; order Beryciformes; family Melamphaidae; genus Poromitra; species Poromitra crassiceps. The sequence goes on from NC_139623.1 coordinate 34,173,214, forward strand.
TATTAAAACCCCGGATCACTACATATTCCCCGCCCAACAATAAGGCCAGCTCCCACGCTGGCACCACAACCCACACATATCCCCCTGTACCAAAACACACCAACACTTTTACCCCCAACATCTTTTTTCCCGTTACCACATCAAATTCTATTTCCCCACAAACAGTCTTTTCTTATTCCCCAACAACATTCCCATTCCTTTTTTTTCAACACACCACTTAATTTTGCATTCCACCATTTCGTTACTTCCCATCATCAACTTTTCAAATCACCCCATCACATTTACATTTCTTCTTTCCATTATTTCTTTCCCCTTTTACCTTCATTTCAACCACCACCATTTCCATCCCCCCTTTTTAAAGCTTCTGTTCCACCTGAAGCACTCTAGTCCTGCTCAACCCCCAGTGGGGTTAGTCCTTCGCAGGGTGACTCTTTTCAGCCCCTTTTCTGTGCTCTACAGTCATCACACGCACTGCAGTATCTCCACACGTCCTCCTTTTGTTTGCCCCAGTAGTACATGCTACGGATGCGGCTGAGTGTCTCTTCGGGCCCACAATGACTGGATCCAGGGCCCTTATGCGCCCACCGTAGCGCCAATCCTCGCAGGCAACTAGGTACAAGCCACTGGAACCCCGTGAATCTGTGCCCCTTTCTCTTCACAATCCCCTGATCCAGACACAGGTCCGGAAACATGTTCCACAGTCCCTTCGTGGCACCGGAACACAAGTGAATCTCCTCCACAGGGGGCCGGCGTCCGGCCGCTACCCACGCGTACACCGGACCGATATCCGCATCCTCCATCTGTCTGCCTCCCCACTCACCCACGTCGACAGCCCAGATGTCCCTGTCGTCGTCCTCCCGTTCTTGCACTCGCTCGTCCTCCCGTCCCGCTCCCCCAGGGGGCGGCGTGTTCAGGACAGCAGGGCGAACACCACCGGCGTCAATCTCCACCTCGGCTTTCTGCGCAGCAACCGTGGGGTGTGTGTAGCGGCTTGGTTGGGCCGGCTCCTCCGGCGTTGACCCCTCTTGCTCACCCGGGGACACGAGCGTCGCTCCCCTGGCTGTAACAGCGTTGCAGGTGATCGCTGATGACGATGTCGCCCTCTACCGGCTGGTATGCAGAGCAGCTAGGCTCCTCCGGCGTTAGCAACACCCGCCCATCTGGACACCCAGTCCACACTCTCCTGACCTGAATGACCGGCTCTGCACTGTTCCGCTGCTTGTTGCTCAGGCTGCTCCACTGGCTGTGTGTCTCCTCCATTCCCCAAAGTCTCAGTGCACTCTCTGGCTAAGTGCTCAGGCGAACGACACGTCCAACAGAGTCTCACCTGTCCGCCGCCTGCACGTCTCTCCTCTCTCGCTGTCCTCCGGTCCCCGACAGCCTCTTGACACTCTCTGGCTAGGTGCCCCAATGCACCGCATGCCCAGCAGGCTCCCTGCCGTCCCCAGTACCGTTGCTCCGCGTACCCGGTCTGTCCCCCGGGACCGCTGCGACACCACCTCGCCACGTGCCCCGGTTCCCCGCATGTCCAACACAGTCTCTGTTGCGGCTCCTCCGGCCGTTCTCCACACTGCGCTACCTCTGTGCTCATCAAGTCCACACGCTGCATGACTTCCCGCAGCGCCCGCATCAGCTCCACTGCCCAGGCAGGAGTCGCTTCCAACAGCCGTCCGACCTCTTTCAACAAACGGGCTTCCATGCCCGCCAGCATCGAGCTGATCCCCGTCGTCAGCTCCTCTTTCCTCCCGTTCACCGACGGCCATTCTCCGCTCGTAGCAGCTAGTAGTAAGCACCCCTGGTAGCTAACCTACTACCGCTAGGTCGCTCGAGCCCAAAAGCCGTCCCACACACAGTCTCTTTTGCCGTTCCTTCTCACCCTCTCCCCTCTCGGCCAGTGACGGCGATAAACCGGGGCAAGGGGGGTCTAAAGCCCCCTCGCAAATTGCTGTAGCCCCAGTTAAGCCCCCTCAGGTGTCATTTGAATAATCTGGAAAATGATTCAGACTGTAAAGCATTATTTTGGAAATAGCTATGAACTTGCTAATCCTCTACATAATAAAATTAAATATAACAATTGTTCTTTGTAGTGTCTGTTTCACATTACAATTTAAAAGCTCATGAACACACCAAACAACATGAACAAGTTTAGAATCTGAAAGGGTAAAAATCCGAGGAGCACTTGAAGTTTCTACCTGAAAGCTGAAAATCCGAGGAGCACTTGAAGGCAACATTAGTCTGCCTGTCAGCTGTCACCGGCAGACAGTGAAACTGAAAGATGCTACGATGCTACGTTTTCTGAAAAGAGTTGAGAAACAAAAAGTAAATCCAGATCCTGTCGCCGTCGAGGACGAGGAGGACAAAGAAAAAGATGGAGATAATAATGATGATTTGGCTTTTATTGAGGAAAAAACGAGAACCTATTGTATAGCCTATCAATGCAACTTCCAGTAGGGACCGTCATGTCAAAATGCCATTCTCAATGTTAAGTATCTCTATATATGACCAAATCCGTAGTATTTGTAACTAATTCCGTGGCCTAATGGATAAGACGCAGGACTGCGCAGGATCGAATCCCCCATGAGGTGCTATCTTTTTTCTTTCGATGTAGCAAAAATCGTTGAATCTGGACACGTTGTGGGGAAGTAGAGGAATTACGTCGCTATATATACAATTTCGGTATATATAATTAGACCCTGACTAGATGTAGTGGTTTGACGTGCAGGAGACGGTCGTTATACGTGAAAATGTTTGCTGGGAAGTCTGTTGAAGTCATGAAACTTGATTATTTTCTTAGCACCCTCACAGATTGGTTTAGCCCCGCTTTAGCACCGGTAGAGAACTCATCCTGGCGCCGTGCCTGCTCTCGGCCGAATCAGAGGCAATACCGCTTTACTTGCTGACACCAGTGTAACGAATCGGGTATTCGTCCAAGGAACCGGAGACTTGAAGTTGGTACAGGGCTTTTATTCTTGGCTTCACACACAGCTCCTAGCGGTAGCTTCGCTGCTAGCTCTACCCACGTCCAGCCAGCTCTCTTCCATATACAGACTGACTCCTGCCACGAGACAGGATGGCAACCTACACACCCTTCCCCCCAGGAACACACCCACACACATCAGTTCCTAGCTAAACACGGAAACACCACATTACATGTAAAACCCCGGATCGCTACAATATTATAAAGTGTTACCCAAATTTCCACTATGTGTTTATGTCTCAATTGCTAGTTTCAGACTATGTTGTAGTTGCAGACTATGTTTTGGGGTGTGATTGACAGGTCGCCTGTCCACTGATCACACAGCTCTATGCCTTTTTGGCCTCTATGCCAAAAAGGCATAGAGGCCTCTTTGTTCTACTAAGCAAATGCTTTTCATTGCATTGATCCAAAGAATTAGCTATCTCTGAAGATTACACCAAGTTTCACAATAATTGTGTAAACCCAAATTGGAGGAAGTTGCAGATTTATTAACTATGTGATTCATAATAAGTCAATGTGTTTGTCTTAATACACCCTCAGTAATGTTTAGTTATGAATATGAATATGACTTGTCAGTTGTTTCCATATATCAAGATTCTTTCATAATATAAAAAAGAAATGTGAAAGGCTGCCTGTCACAGGTTTATATTCCAATGTCTGCAGGCCTCCATGGGATTCTGGAGGAATAATTTCATTTCACTAGCCTATACCTATCTAAATGATTAAAGAACACAATAAAAGAATATAAAACTATTTTCATCATGTTGTAGATTTCCATTATCTCTCCATGTACAGTTAAAGAAGGAACTTGTGCAATTTGGGAATACATTTTTTAAACCTCTTCCCCAGTTCTTTACATAATGATTAGTGTTAAATTACCTTCTGTAAGGTAATAATCACTGATAGTAAACCACAGAAAGCCTGCAGGTTATCTGACCGTCAGGGGGAGTGAAGTGAAAGGTGAAGGAGACGTCTCTCTGTTCTGTAACATCAACATGAATAGGGTGTGTGTGTGTGTGTGTGTGTGTGTGTGTGTGTGTGTGTGTGTGTGTGTGTGTGTGTGTGTGTGTGTGTGTGTGTGTGTGTGTGAGTGAGTGAGTGTGTGTGTGTGTGTGTGTGTGTGAGTGAGAGAGAGAGTTTAACTGGGACTGTAAATTCATGTAAATCCACTGCCTATTTAACGCCTATTTAACTCAGTCTGTAAATCTCATGTAAAGTCAACGTAAATTCATATTTATTGTAGCGGTTAGCTGACCTTCCAACATCATAATTTGTTTATTTAGCTATTTTGACCAGAATCCCTCTATGCAATTGGAATTTGCCAGTTAGCTACAGTATAACAACCAATCAGATGTTTCTGCCTCTGGAGGAACTCTGCCTATGATAAATGTTTGTAGAAGTAAAACTCCAATCTGCTACCAAACATGACAACTGTATAAAATAGATTATGGGCAAATTATTTTAAATCCTCAAGATTTATGGGAACATTTTTGTCATATAAGCCTGGCCCCCGAGAGGCCATAATGTCAAGTTTTGTCCTGGGACTTGGATTATTTAGACTACTTCAATCTCATGGGTGATTTAGAGATGTGACCCTGACAAGATGTAGATTGTAAAATAAAATAATTAAATGGCATGCATAAGAAAGCACCACTAACCCTATAGGCTACAGAGGATGACTGCATACATAATAGCTTGCATAATCTTTGAATATGATGCTACAATTAAAAGCAGTAGTATACAAGAATATTTACATCTATCAAATCAGTACAGTTGTTTTTGGTGTTTTAATACAGCTCAGGCCTGACCTCTAGTGTGAAGCTGCTGTCATTGCATCAGTGCTGTTGGATTTCGGCCCATGATTTCGGCACACATCTGTGACTGGCACATGCAGTTCCCTCGGCAGACTGGGAGGGCGACAGGAGTAGCCTACAGGCCGGATTGCCTTTGGTTTTAAATAAATGATGACCCATTTTGTGTGCTGCTGATTCAGGATTGGAGACACTACTCACATTGGAGTGAGTGGAGCCAAGCGGCTCTGCTGCCCGGTGGGAGAACAATATCACAAATCACGAAGTCAGTTGAGTTTCTTCAAAAATCACAGCATCCCTTAGATTTACTCTTGTCATTATTATTATTATTATTGCATTGTGGTTTTGAATCATGTATTAAATTGATTGTGTTGAATCTGAATTAACCATCGCCCTGGTGTCTGTAACAGTGATTTCTCCTGACCACGGGACTTCAGGATAAATACTACTGTACTACTACTACTACCCATCCCTGTGTGACTGGCCATTTCGTCTTGCTGACAGAGTTGGCATGCAGCCTCTCCTCTCTCTCCCCCAGACGGTTTTCATAGATCCATTTCAGTAGCTGATAGAGACAGTCCGCATGTCTTGGAATGCCCATACAGGCTCTAGGAATGCCCACAATAGACGCTGGGTTAGCCTGGGGGTGGGGTCAGGGTGGGGTAAATTCCCCCGTACTATCCATTCAGCAAAGTTAGAATTTAGCTGATAGCCCAGCCCAGGCAGACACGATCGGGGATTTAACCACTGCAGTAAACGCACATCTGAGCAGACGTCTTGTGTTCTGCTCTAGAACCCCCAAACATGTAGTTTATAGCTGCAGCACCGTCTTTTGGTGAGTCAGCCCATGAGATATATCAGCGGTTTTACCCCACTCGCGCGCCAGCCGTTTAACATTTTGTGGGCGTTCCCAGACATGCGGACTGTCTATTACAACTCAAGCACAGCTGTGTGCTGCTCCAATCTGGAGCACCTGTGGGCTCCTCCACTCTGTAGCTCTCCATGGTGCTGAACCTCTATTGAGCCATTTTGGCCACTCATTTGCCATTTTTGCCCATTAGGTCGGCCCTAATTACCTCATTCAAAAATCCAGCTCACTCACTCACTCACAGACAGACCCTTCACATTCTTCTCATAGGATGACGACATGAGAGTCAGCAAATTAAAGAGTTGGACGTTTATTTATTTATTTTTAATTATCCTTTGTTTAATCAAGTTATCTCATAACCTGCAACAAGTGTGCCCAAATTGTATAATTCAGAGCAGCAACCAGTCTTGACTCAGAGCAGCAGCCAGACTTGACTCAAACTCTAAAACTGATAAGATACAGAGATAAGATCATTCAATCCCAACCACTATAGTCAAATGAAATCACATCATGACACCCCTGTCATGATATGTTGGGCCAGAGTGAGAAGTCAACTGACTAAAACCATAAGGTGTGGCAAAGTCATAAAGCTTTGATTATATTTCCGAGGACACATAGAAGAATGACTGATGACTGTCAAGTTACTCATAGTGTGTTCATGTGACAAATTCTGATAGTGTTTTGCACAGCTTAGAGGAAAGCCTCTCTGATGTTTTTTTGACGTTAGCCCAAATAAATTGCAACTTCTAGGCCTATACTTGATCTTTTAACTCATTATAAAACAAGATCAGATATAGACTTACTTTATAGGTTATGCTAAAGTGTATGTGCCACACCTCACCATGCCATGTGTTGCACATAGGTGGAGGCCATTAACACAATGGCAACTATGCTGCAACACTGCAATCCTATATGAAAGTGCTCTAATAATATGAGCCATTACTAGTGTGTGTGCATATTATTTAATTAGTTAATTAGTTAGGGAGATAAAGGTGAAGTTGAAAGGTGAAGCCCATGCACTGGCTCCTACACTGAAGCTATTATTTACAGCTTTAAAATGTATTTGATTCAATCAAGTTAGGGTTGAAAAGTCAAATGATTCATATAGCCTAGGCTGCTGGTTGTTTGACTAATTTCATGTTATTGTTGTTCTTGCTCTCTCTCTCCTTCATGTCAATTTTTGTTACAGACGGCAGTAAAAAAAATTCAGAAGAATGTAGCCTGGTGTGAGCTTAGTAAATCTGTCAGCAGTATTGCTATATGCTCAGTTAGTCATTGTAAAGGCCGTGTCAGTATAAGGTGTGTTATGTGTTGAGGGTAAAGATATTCACAGCAGCTTTACTGTTAGGCTCAGAATTCGACTACTCATTCGCTTCACTCAATCATAGTCTCACACAAGGACCCTGTATTTTCACTGCGGGCTCCATTTACAAAGGCCCTACTTTTTCATACATATAGCAATCATAATAAATCAGCACTTGCCTTATGCCAGGCTCAGACTATACACATTCAACCTGATAACTCACGGGCCACACATTTCCAGCGTCGAGCCCGAATATGACCGTCGGGAACGACAAATGGCCGTCTTTACTCTTGTTGTGTGACATAATCAAAGACCAGCGTTGGGGCGTCTGGGACGCCTCACGACACCCCGATGAAAAGACTACAGTAGCATACCAGTCTTTTTGGTCTTTTCTCACCTAGTTTGACAACTATTATGACGAGTTCCTTTTGACTTCAGCTGGAAGTGTGGCTTCTGGGGCATCCCCACCCCGTGACTATAGAGAGCCAAAGTGGAACGTCACTTCCTGCTTCAGCACTGTACCAGAGATTTTCATCCGCTATTTATTTTCCCATAGACATTTCGTAAAATGCTTATAAAAATAGTTTTACTTTGTCAAACCAAACGGTTCAGATATATTTAGAAACAGGAGACCACATAACATTTCAAAAACGTAAAAAAATTCACGGATTTAAAGAAAATATTTTGTCTGTGTTGTTGTTTTTTGTTTTTGTCAGAGTGAAATGTTCGATGGTTTCTCCCAATTCTAAATATAGCTGAACCGTTTGGTTTGACAAAGTAAAACTATTTTTATAAGCATTTTACGAAATGTCCATGGTAAAATAAATGGCGAATTAAAATCTCCGCAGCAGCGTGCAAGGAAAGTGAGAAGAAATAGGCTACCCAATCTACAGTAGCTATTATATTGTATGCTACACCAGCTAGTAATAGATTTTGTAACACATAGGTTACAAAATTCTCTATGCTGTCTGTCTTGCCTGCCCGTGTGCTGTCATGTTGTCATAAGCATCATTATGATTTTGTTTCTAACTGCGTGAGAAAATGGACTTGTGCCGTGTGGGTCGTCATGCCAATTTCAAAAAAGTCTGCTCAAATTAGTTAATTGTAGCCTACATAATATTTGAAAATAGGGTCCAGGTTGAAAAAATACTAATTTAAGGCAAGTAGCTTACTTACTGTTGTATTGTGATTGATACTACATGTATGAAAAAGTAGGGCCTTTGTGAATTAATCTCGCAAGTGAAAATATGGGCTCCTTGTGTGAGACTTGATTGAGTGAAACGAATGAGTAGTCGAATTCTGAGGCTACTTTACAGTATTTGCATCGCTCTCGCACACATGGCAACGGGCAGCGCTGGCTGCTCCAATATTGAGCTCGCTGTGAATTGTGGGAGTGGACACGGACACACACTGCTTGTTACCGGGGGCTGCCTGCTGCCTGCCTGCCTGCCGCACCGCACCGCAGACACATCGCGACGGAGCTAAGCCTGTTCGGTAAGTCATCCACCGGGTTTGCTTCACGTCGTCTCGGGTCGGGTTCCCTTGCCTCGGGGTTGCGCGAGTCTGTCCGTTTTCTCCACGGAGCCCGTTAAGGTTGTCATGTCGTGTTTTCCTGGCATGGAGGCCGAGCGCCCGGGGACTTCCATGCCAGAAAAACACGGGAGGAAAACCTGCTGACCGACCAGGAAAATGTCTTTAGGTCGCCTGACAGCCTCGGTTCACAGCGGGGGTTATTCTGCCGACGCGCATAATATATACAGTAAATATACCTGTGCGCGTCATCCAGCGGGCTGTTCACATGCGGAAATGGTAGTCTTGTCTCTATGTGTGTTTGAAGGTTTAACCCACCTGCACCTTGCCGAGAAGCTGCTGCAGATGTTGCAGGGAAACTGCGAGCTTTGATCTCTCGGTCAATAACGTTGTAATTGCTGCAGCTATGGGCTCTATGTGACATGGCGTGTGTTTACAAAAAATTGGAAAATGGTTGGTGGAGAAATCGATGCAACAAGAATGGCAATGAAGCAGGTTTAGGAAATAGCCTGGCCTACCGTGGGGATAATTGATTACCAATAACAAACAGCTAATTGGTGTAGCGTAGCCTATAGGCCTGTGGTTTCATATAGCCTATTTTATGTCAGTGCATTTTCACATGGTGTATGGAATTATTCATACGCTTGACTTGAATTCTTATGAAATCATTGCCATGTGCTACTCTGCCTGGCTAATTATTTCCATGGTCAGGACTGTTTGAACAGGTTAATGAAATAATATATGTTTGGGTTTTTATTAATCTTATAAGAGTGACCAGATGCCAATATGCCTCTTAAATGCATGTGATATGGACAAACAAACAAACAAACAAACAAACAAACAAAAACAGGTGAAACCAGATTACATGTCCTCAGCCACCTTGGGTCAGTCAACAACAACAACATTTTGACAAGAGTACTTTTTTATTCTCTGGGATTTCCTCGTGGACCTGTTTATCTGATGTTTTATGTCTGTTACCAGAGAACCAAACTGCTCTTATTTGACATGGTCTTTACACTACTTTCATAGAGCCATCTGAATACCTCACGCAGAAAAATAAAAACCATGGACACATTCACAGGAACATTTATGTATTATACTGTGTCTGTAAAAATAGACTCACATCAGATACTTAGTGGGACTCCAGGCTCATTAAAGCACAGGAATAGGTACACAACCCACTCTAGGCCATGACGTATATGTTAAGTCAGAAATCCTGACGTTGTGTACAGTAATATAGAGGTGGTAGTTGCTGATCTCTCGTGAGAGCAGAGAATGAACTGCAGAAGATGTTGAAAGAGTGTATATTGCCGTCTCATGCCCAAGAGGCTGGGCAGGAATATTATAGTTAGGGGCTGCTCATTAGAATATGATACCTACTGTATCAGCACTACTGTACCAATCTTTTATATCAAATGTAATGTATCAAAGTGTAGCAAAGCGTCAACATGTTGGATCATTACAATAAGAAGAATGCAACATATCTTCAAGTATTGACACTTTTTATTGAGGAATTCAATTTAGCTTGGTCTGATACTGTTGAGAAAAAAAGTAGATGGCATGTCAACACAAAGGGATAATTAAAAGAAAGTGCATCGAAAAATAATAATTTTAGAGATCTTTTTTCTTAGTTTAAAGGTGTCCTGTAGCATACTAGGCAACTTTTACATGTGTGGCCCTCAAATGGTGGCGAGAGGCGAAAGTTTTGAACTTCCAATACCCATAAATCCTGTAAGTTGAAGGCAGTAAACTGCACACAGTTCGCTCATCTTTACCAACCGGCCAGTTTGTGATGTGTTTATACCAAAGCAAAACAGAGAGATAGATGAGAGAGGAAAAGCTCTGATGTTGATGAGTCCAGCTTTCTCTGGATGGAGCATGGCTCTCTGTTGAGGTGCAGCTTGGAAGTCACTCTTAACGTACCCACTAAAATGCCACTCATTCTGTATTAGATCAAAATTCTGAGAATGAAAAGAAGTATTATTCACATGTGTTCATCTGCGTCCTAGCAGATCCTTACCCTGGTAGCGGAGTGGAATCGGCAACATGTCCAGCCGAGGAGGAAAGAAGAAGACGACGAAGACGTCCAGGTCCACCAAGGCCGGGGTGATCTTCCCTGTGGGACGCATGCTGCGCTACATCAAGAGGGGCCTGCCCAAGTACCGCATCGGGGTGGGAGCCCCCGTCTACATGGCCGCTGTCCTGGAGTACCTTACTGGTGAGGCTGAATTGGATTTATTTTGGGTAAAATATTCACATTCTGTGCATAATTCAACACAGAATATAACATATAGAAGACATTTTTTAATCCAGAGAAAGTTTGTGCCATGCCCACTGAGCGCGTTTATGTTGATTAGCCATTTAAAAGTCTAATTGGTGGAGGTCTAATCTAAAATGAGGCTAACTAGGGTTTACGCCTATGCCTACGAAGACAACAGCCGCTTTCACACCGGCCTTGAAAGCAGTAAAATACACGGAAAATGTGATCCGCGCCTCCGATGTGAAAGTTGTGAAAGCGGGTATTTTGGACCTTCGGCGTCTCAACAAGACGCTGAGGAAGTTCCCGTTCCGAATGCTCTCTTTTCCCCGCCTGTTCAACGCGTTGAGACCAGGGGATTTCTTTACTTCCGTGGATCTGAAAGATGCGTTCTTCCATGTCCCCGTCGTTCAGAGACACAGGAAATACCTGAGGTTCTCTTTCCTGGGAAAGGCTTACGAGTTCTGTGTCTTGCCGTTCGGCATGTCTTTGAGCCCACAAACCTTCACGGTGTGCGTGGAGACAGCCTTGGCTCCCCTCCGCGCGAGTGGGATCCGTGTCTTCCTCTATCTCGACGACGCTCTCATAGTGGCGGAATCGAGGGGCCATGCCACGGAACATACCAAGGTGGTGACCGATCACCTGCAGAACTTAGGGTTTTTGGTGAACTGGCAGAAGAGTTGCCTCGTCCCAGCGCAGGTGGCGACCTTCCTGGGGTTCGAACTAGACTCCCGGGCCATGCGGGCCCGCCTTTCGCCAGAGCGACAGGCTCGCACAGTGCTGACGGCAAAGATGCTAGGTCTGTGTCCCTCCGTGTCAGTGCATCAGTGCACAGTCATGCTGGGGCTGATGGCCTCAGCAGTGCATGTGCTCCCACTGGGGAGACTGCACATGCGCCCGTTCCAGATCTGGTTTCTCAAGCATCGCCTGGACCCGGCCAGGGACCGTCATCACAGGGTTCCTCTGACGTGTCCAGCCCGGCAGGCGCTGGCCATATGGGCGGACCCCCATTACCTTTCGAGAGGCACTCGGTTGGGCCCTGTCCCGCTCAGGTTGGTGATTCGCACCGACGTCTCCCTCTGGGGATGGGGTGCGGTTTGCGGCCGTTCTTCGGCGAACGGCCGGTGGGAGGCTCAGGAGCTTCGCCACATAAACGTGCTAGAGCTGGAGGTGATTCGCCTGGCTCTACTTCACTTCCAGCGGCTCATACATGGACGAGAGCCACAACACACACACACACACGCACATGTTTCACGAACACATTATCACCGGACGGTGAAATGTTGCCTTGGACACATAACAACAAAACAACACATGGGGCCACCGAGTAGCTTAACGTAGCATCAACGTTATGTTTCCAGACTCACCCGGTCTGGTCTGTACCTGTGTCAAGTGACTACGTTAGCAAGCAACAGCCAGGAAGTTGGGCGCAGTGCCACCTAAAACAGGAAGTTCAGAGTAAAAGCATAAATTGTGTCATGAGAAAAAAATATTTTTTGAGCTGTGCAGGGCAACAAATGGTTAGAGAAGTATAATAGTATTAAAAAATCTAATCGAAAATCTAATTTTGAGAGAAAAAATCTGATATAGCCTATATATATATTTTTTGCTGATCCGAAAAATCCGTGATCCGTGGCTCAAAATCCGTCACGCGATCCGATCCGTGGGTTTTCTGATCCGTGCCAGCGCTAGAAAACCATGGGAACGGATGATTGCATCAAGTAAGGTGGTGTAGATTGAGAAGAGAATGGGACCGAGCACTGACCCTTGAGGCACCCCTGTGGATAAGTCATGCAGCTTGGACACGTCCCCCTTCCAAGACACTCTAGCCGTTTTCCCACATGCGTACCGGAAAATTACCTGTAAGTCAATATCGGACATTTCCCGGAATTTCCCTTCACACCTGGGCGCTCGCATGTGGGAATATAGCAGCGAAATTGCCTGTATGTTGAGGGGCGGGGCGGCACTGCAGAGCGGGTGGGGAGTGACGTGTCGGCAAAACTCTGATGGTGAAATAAGTTTGCTTGTCACACAACAAATCACACTTGTTTGACTTAAGAGGGCATGTTGTATCATTCACATTCGCTAACCAGTCTTTGAACTGAAATATTTGAAGAAGTTGGGATCCCTGTCTGAGAGAAATAGCCTGGCTGGTTCGATGTTTATCCTTTCACCTGCGTCACGTTGAAGCACTTTTTACAGACTGGCTTCGTTTGATGTGTCCGGGCTTGCCTTCGCTGTCGGCAACGTAAGCAAAATACTTCCACATTTCGCTTCGTGCATTTGCTTTCTCAACAAGCGTTGGGCGGCTTGCAAGACTCTCAGAGCTGTCTGTGTCCCTGTCGGGCTGCTGACTAGGAGGAGGACTGAAGGACTGGCCAGAGAGCGAGCAGGCAGCAGAGAGGGGGAAATCAGCACGCCCACACATGAAGCTGACATACCGCTCTTATTATCACAAGATCATTTCGCCAGTTTGCTTTAATGTGCGCGAATGATTAGATTATGCCCGCTGGAACATTAAGCAACGTGTGTACACCTCGCCCATGAGAAGGACCGGTGTCGCGGCAAATGACTTGACACGTTTCACACTTGTGTCCCTGATCGCGCATACCACTCTTCTGACTGGCTCGAAACTGGTGAAATGTCCGCGATGACGGGGTCGCGCTTATACCGGAAAACAACTTTCACACATGAAGGCATTAGACCACGTTCCGGTGATTTAGCGGTAAAAGCGCATGTGGGAAAACGGCTTCTGAAAGATCTCCCTGAGAGGTAGGACCTAAACCAGCAGAAGGCAGATCCTGAGATACCAAGCTCAGTGAGCGTGCAGAGCAGGATTTGGTTAATGGTGTCAAAGGCAGCTGACAGATCTAGCAGCAATAGAGAGGAGGACTGACCAACAGCTCTAGTCAAACGCAGTGACTCCATTACTGAGTACTGACAGGAGTGACCCTGCTTAAAGCCAGACTGATTTGGGTCATGCAGATTGTTCTCAGAAAAGAATTCAGAGACTTGGGTAAAGACTGTACGCTCAAGTATTTTTGATGGGAAGGGTAGGAGTGAAACTGGTCTGTTGTTTTCAACCTGGGCAGGGTTGAGTGTAGGTTTTTGGAGCAGCGGGGTAACCCGCGCTTGTTTGAATGCAGTGGGGAACACACCTATAGTGAGCGAGGAGTTGATGATGTCAGAGAGTTCCTGAAAACTTTTGAGTAGCCAGTCAGATTGAAAAAGTAGCCGGATCATGTTCGCGGCGTTTGTTCCAGTGGTCCTTTTCCCAATTAATAAACAAACCTCAAATATGTATCCATGAGTGTGACAATTGAAATAATACAAATAAACATTCTTATAAATGCCCAATGCTCAATTTTATTATAAATAAAACAATATCCATATTGCAAAACACAAACAGGCAATGTATATTTTTAAGAACAAAGAAAATACTAATAACTATGTTTCCCACAGGATTTGGAGAGATTATGGTGGGTGGACCCTCTTGGGGGGTTCGGGGGGCCATGCCCCCTGTAAGATTTTTTTTTTACATTTTAAACTAAAATGCATGAATCTGGTTCACTTTGAGAACCAATTTAAGAGGCTAGATCAATTATTTTTCATGGGGGGCCACATGAGAAATCCAGATTGTTGCCGGGGGCTGAACAAATATTGTGATGCCGTAACCCAGGAATGTCCTCGCTACCAGAGGGCCAGATTTAGCTGAGGGTTGGGGGCCGAACGGTGCCGGCGCGGAAACATTTGGGGCATTTGAAGTCAGGTTTACAGGAATAACTAATTTTAAATTAACAGTTGTGATGTGATGTCATTATTCAGTCTTAAGGTCCTTACACATCGGGAGCGTTTTTTTCGTGCAATTAATTTGCACGTCAATAATATTTTCCGAACCTATATCAGTCAATGCAACCGTGCATACCAATGGCGAAGTTTCGCTGAGTGTTATTGCGGCGTTTATTTTTTCGAACCACGGTCGATTTTTCAGAAATTCGCTTCCGACGTGTGCACATCTGTGGCTGTGATTGACAGGTGGGTCAAAAGTCGCATCGCAATTTCGTGCTGTATATTCGCATCGCTCTTGATGTGTAAGGACCTTTAAACACCAATATTTGATCCTTTTCTCACTCACTCCTATGTCACCACTTGCTCTCCCTGCAGGGCTTGAAATTAACTTTTTTGACCACCTGCCAATATGGCTGCTAGAAGTTACCAGCCAATTAGAATTTCCACTAGCCAAAATGTTTTTCTTGAAATAAACCAGAATATGAGTGGGTTAATTTAAGCATAAGTATCAGTAAGTGGCCCGGGATTCTCAAAGCCTGTGTTGAGGGTCACACGAACAAAAATGCACTCTTGAAGCTAAATAAATCCAAAACCAACAAGTTAATTATTTACATTTTTACTTCAATGTAGAACAGTAATTTCTTACACATGAGATTACTTTTAGCCTTTTAGTCATAAAGATTATTGAAAGATATTCAATATTCCAGACTGAAATGTTATAACAGAAGTGGAGTATTGGGCAGAATGACATGAACATTTGGACACTTATTCAGCGGGTATCTTGTATGTTGCGTTCAGGTGCACTGTTTTTTTTTCTTTTTCTTTTTTATCTATAAAGTAACCAGCCACCGGGGCTTGGGGAACTCCCTGTGATGTGTGTGACTGCAGGAATAATTGCGGGGAAATAGACTGTAGGAGGTTGCATGGTATCGGGTCAAGTGGACAGGTAGTAGGACGAGAGTCCAGTAGAAGTTTGGAGACCACCTCCTCGGCCAGAGGGGGAGAATGAGGTGAGTGAAGCACTGTTAGCTGGCAGCGGTAGACAGTTGGTCAGGCTCTGAGAACTGGTTACTTACCAGTTATCCTTATCAGTAAAGTGCGAGGCGAACTTGTCAGGAGTAAGCCGAGTGGAGGAAGGAGGAGGAGGCGGATTCAGGAGTGAGTTAAAAGCAGAAAACATTTGTGCGTCCTGATGGCTCACCTGGTAGCACGCATTACCACGGAGGCTCAGTCGTTCGCGCGGCTGATGTGGGCTTGGATTCGACTCGAGGTCCGCCGCCTTTCCTGTCTGTGCACTAGGGGTGTCAAAAATAATCGATTATAAGATGCATCGCGATGCGGACGTGCACGATTCTGCATCGATTAACAAATATCAAAAATCGATTATTAATTATTTTTTTTTATTTTTTTATTTTTTTTTATCAAATAAAATAGAATGTACGTAAGTACATGCAGTTGTTTATTTTAATTATGGATCATAATACAATGCAATTCCAAATGCACTTTTATTTTAAAAGTAGCCACACAGTGAGAAAAAAGAAAGTGAGAAAAAAGAAATCATGTATTGCGGAAAAAGTGATGCATCGATTTAAGATGCATCGCTAGCTCTACAAATCTTGTTCTGATACTAAGTGGTCTTAGCTGTTTTTAAGGTGGAGGAGAATGATGCAAGGAGAGACTGATAATCACTGAGGTCAGTGGGGTCTCTAGATTTTCGCCATTTTCTCTCTGATGCTCTGAGCCCCGCCCTTTGCTCTCGGGTGACTTCAGTGAGTTTTGTGGGAATTTCATATTTCAAAACTTCGTATCCGTTATTACATTGCACTTAGATTTTGCATAAGTTTGTCCACGTGACTCTTTATTAAGATTAATACAACAGAGCTTGTACAACATGCTAAACATCTTGTTTTCATAGCATATGCCTGAATAACAAAGTTTGATGTCATATCCCTAAATAATTAGGTTTCCTTTAATATACTGCACATTTAAAGTTCCATTACTGTCATTAGCTATGTTCAGTCAGTATGAGGCTGTTTTTTTTTTACTTTTTTTTTAAAGTTTACTTTGGTGGTTAAATTGGTTTTACGTTCCAGATTGCATAAAAAACCATCTCAAAAACATTTAAATTTGACTTTTTGAAACATGCAGACATTCTGTACTTACTGTATTCCGAGTGGGGTCTCTAGTGGGGGGGGGGGGGGGGGGAGAGAGTAGAGTGAGATATGACAATTGTGGGCAGTGCTGAGGGAACTCTTGTTTGAAGCCACATTTCCAGAGGTTTCTCAGTTCATGTATTACCTAATTGCCTGGTATTTGCTTGAGAGTTGCTTGGTTACATTTGAAGGCATACTTACACATCAAATCCATTAGGAGATATTAGATTCCCTCTGTTCTCATACTGTATATACATTCATTCTTAATCTACACTGTCACTGACTGTACAAAATATTAGGACCACATGAAAGCTATGAGCCTGAATTGAGTTCAACTATTAAATCTACTTCAGTCATGAAGGAGAGGGGAGCTAACATGTGAGAAGATTTGTAAGCCTTGGAAGACATGGATTGTCCACGAGATGCAACTCAATACTGTGATCAATGGTCATACTGTACCAGAGCTCCAGACTAACTTTTCCACTGGTAGCACTGGTGCTACCAACTTTCCCAGTTGGTCACACCCCTTTCTTTTTCCTTTTTTTGTATAACATGACCCTAGGGGCATGCTGATGAATAGTTGTCTTAATTTGCATACCCTAGTTTTGCATTGATGTAAAGATTTGCAAAATATTTTAATCTGAATATTAAGTTTCTCTGCCATGAGCAGTGGCTGACAAAATAGGTCATCTTCTATTATATACTTTTAAAAGAAAACATAACTAAATAAAGCAAAGCATAACAACAAGTACTGTGAAGTTTACTGAACTTAACTTAATAACAGCATTCATTCACCCCCTGTAATTAGGGCTGGGCGATATGGCCTCTAAATAATATCTCGTAATTTTTAGGATATATCGCGAGACATCTCGATATTTTGAAATCCTCCGTACGTAGCGCGGGCTAGTGTGTTTGACGTATGCATGTGATTTTTTTAATATATTTTATATTTTGTTACACTCAATGTTCTCAATATAGTAATTTACTACATCCCACGCCGAACAAGCCACGATAGATAGATAGATAGATAGATAAATACTTTATTAATCCCGAGGGAAATTCTGTTGTACAGCAGCTTCCAGTTGCACATAACAAAGTACAGATAAAGGATAAAAAGCATGTTAAAATACTAAAAAAGAAGAGGCAATAAAAAGATAAACAAGATAAAAAAGGTAGGAGAGCCAGTCCTGGCAGGGACATGGAAATAAAAGAGGTAAACAAGTGCCTGTGCCTGTGCAGTGCGGAAACATATGCATACAGAAAGTGCCTGCAGTACATACACAAACAAATACAAAAGTCTCAAGTCAAAAGTCTCAAGTCTCAGTGGCGGCCCAGGTTGCTGAGGCCACGCCCCCACGCCCCCTGCACAATGGGGAGGCATTGTACAGCCTGATGGCCCATGGAACAAAAGAGTTCTTGGTGCAATCTTTCTTGCAGCCAAGAGAGATCAGCCTGCGACTGAAGGTACTTCTCTGGCTGACCAGAGTGCTGTAGAGAGGGTGGGAAGGGTTGTCCATGATGGCAAGCAGCTTGGCCAGGGACCTTCTCTCCACTAGAGTTGTAAGGGAGTCCAGCTCCATACCGACCACGGAGCCAGCCTTCTTAACCAGCTTGTCCAGCCGCCTTCAATCCCTCTGTTTAATGCTGCCTCCCCAGCACACCACAGCATAGAAGAAGACGCTGGCCCCCACGGACTGGTAAAACATCTGCAGCACTGCAAGAAATGCAGCAGCATCCGTAAGAAATAGTGCCGGCTCTGGCCCTTCTTATATAGAGTGCGTCAATGTTCAGTGACCAGTCCAGTTTGTCATCCAGGTGTACTCCGAGGTACTTGTAAGAGCGGACCACCTCCACATCCACCCCCTCAATGGAGACCGGCCGCACCGGAGTCCCGTGCTTCCCAAAATCCACCACCATCTCCTTGGTCTTGGAGGTGTTCAGTTGGAGGTGGTTCTTCTTACACCAACCGACAAAGTCCTCGACCAGGCCCCTGTACTCCTCCTGCCCCCCCCTGATACACCCCACAATGGCGGTGTCATCCGAGTATTTTTGTATGTGGCATGACTCGGAGTTGTGCTGAAAGTCACAATATACCGTACATCGAATATATTTGATATATCGCCCTTCCCAGAGGTGCCAGCTCTTATAGTTGGGCATCCTGACCCTCTTTCCCCAGGAGAAGCACACCTTAACATGCTGCCTGACATCATAGTCCATCACACCTTAACATGCTGCCTGACATCATAGTCCATCACAGTTTAACATGCTGTCTGACATCATAGTCCATCACAGTTTAACATGCTGTCTGACATCATAGTCCATCACACCTTAACATGCTGCCTGACATCATAGTCCATCACAGTTTAACATGCTGCCTGACATCATAGTCCATCACACCTTAACATGCTGCCTGACATCATAGTCCATCACAGTTTAACATGCTGCCTGACATCATAGTCCATCACACCTTAACTCATTGAGTGCCATGGACGAACATGTTCGTCAATTGGTTTAGTAACGTAGAGTGCCAAGGACGAACATGTTCGTCAATTGCGTTTTTTGACGGTGGGACGTTGATCAAAGCCTTCTGTATCTCCTGTACAAATATTGTAGCTATTGGGTGTGTATAACCTATTTTACAGACCCATAGGTGGCGACAGTGCTCTCCAGATTACAGAAAGGTCCGGAAAACTGTAGCAAAAAGCCGTGATCAAAGAGAAGCCGATGCATGCTGCAGCCAGAGCCATATAGATTGCTCTGTCTGCAGCTGACGTCGGGGCTGCGAACATCAGTCAATCCGCGCACACAACTGAGCTCCTCTGCCTCTGTCTGTCTGTCTGCATATAGTTTCTCCACACGATTACCCGCCAGAAAGGCAGCACCCGACGCCGAAGGGCCAAACCTATCCCTGCAGTCCCGTTTGGCATTTCCTTGTCGCGCTGGGAGACGGCCGGGAGCCGCCCGGCGCAAAAACGGAGGCTCTGAAAATAGACTGGGTGCTTGTGGGGAGGAGTTTGCAGCTGAGGCGGGGAGAGGGGGGTGGGGCGGGTGGTGCACGCAGGCTCCACAGAACTACACCACGTCACTACATCAGAAAATATTAGCTAGCGTCAGTGAATGTGCTTGAAATGCTGCATTTCACAAAAGGCTGAATATCTCAGCTTATAATTTGAAAACTGTCTTTTTGCTCAAAACAGTCTATATTCTCCGGCTCATAACTAAAGAACGGAAAATGGGATCAATAAACTTTTTTTTGCAGATGATAGAAGAGAGTCTCCTCGTTCTTTGTGCGTGTTCAGTGTTTACATAGTAATATCACACAATATTCTGTGGGCCTCGAGAAATCACTGAAAACGCTCTGAAACTCTGGCACTGGGAGCTTCCGTTCTCCAAAAGTGGCTGGCACTCAATGAGTTAACATGCTGCCTGACATCATAGTCCATCACAGTTTAACATGCTGCCTGACATCATAGTCCATCACAGTTTAACATGCTGTCTGACATCATAGTCCATCACAGTTTAACATGCTGCCTGACATCATAGTCCATCACAGTTTAACATGCTGCCTGACATCATAGTCCATCACAGTTTAACATGCTGTCTGACATCATAGTCCATCACAGTTTAACATGCTGCCTGACATCATAGTCCATCACAGTTTAACATGCTGTCTGACATCATAGTCCATCACAGTTTAACATGCTGTCTGACATCATAGTCCATCACAGTTTAACATGCTGTCTGACATCATAGTCCATCACTGCTGAACATGCTGTCTGACATCATAGTCCATCACAGTTTAACATGCTGTCTGACATCATAGTCCATCACAGCTTAACATGCTGCCTGACATCATAGTCCATCACAGTTTAACATGCTGTCTGACATCATAGTCCATCACAGTTTAACATGCTGTCTGACATCATAGTCCATCAGTGTACTTTTTCTTCTTCACTGGCTCAGTTGGTGATTCCCTACCTGCACTCTCATCATCAGTTGTGTCTGAGTCGGCATAGGCCACGGAACCAGCATGGTCAGTCACATAAGCAAACAGGGAGGGACGCGCTGTCTTCCCCTCTCTCTGTCTTCTGTCATGGAGCAGCATTAACGAGCGATGCACATCCCTGGAATAGGCTACTGAACAGCGTCAGCGGGGCAGACCTCCTCAGGGGTTTCCACTTACTGGTGAGAGAATGGAGACTGCACAGATATAGGTATTAGAACAGATGTGTTGGTTCGGCAGGACCACCGTCGACCTCTTCGCTTCGAAAACTCATGATCATCATGCACTCACACGAATGTGGCCATGTGAAATTTTAACTCGCACACTCTCAAAAAATTGTCGCAAAAGTCTGGAGCCCTGCATACTATTTTCTGAACTCTGTATGCATCACAATAGTTATTGATGATGAAATCATCTTATATATCTTTTTTCTATAGCTGAAATCCTGGAGTTGGCAGGTAATGCAGCCAGGGACAACAAGAAGGGACGCGTCACGCCACGACACATCCTGCTGGCCATCGCTAACGATGAGGAGCTAAACCAGGTCAGTTGTTGTACAGAGATCTAAAAACATAATTTTAGGCCATCTTCATGTCAACTGGACCCTAGCAGGCACGTTGCATTGATTACCATAGTTCAGCGATCCCCAAAGTCCGGACTCCGGTCCGCATCCGGACCCAGATGCCGTCCTATCCGGACCGAGCCCTATAACCTATAAATCATTGAGAATTGTTACATTTCACGGAGCTTTTATTTTTTAACCGACACATGCTTTTCTACCCTTTACGGTACTGGTTTATCTGCCAGGAAGCTCACAGACCAATGCATGCGCTGTAAATCATCACACGTGATGCTACTCAGCCAATCAAATATCCGATTCCATTCTGCCTGTTCCAGTCGGTTCCAGTGCTGCAGGCGAGAGAGCGTCAGTGACACATGGACGAAGTAGAGGCGAGAGATATGCGAGAGAAGTCATTTCACATGGCGTGCTCAAAAGAAACGAGTAGACCACAAAAACAAAGATTTTGTTTTGATCCGGTGCAGGCAGACTAGATGTTCATTCATTGTTCTCACGGGCAGCTCAAAACCAGGCAGTATGTCTCATGTGAAGTGCGATGCGATCCTAACCTGTCTGTGAAAGCGCCACACGAGCAAACACACTCAAATCCAGACTGAGGGCACACTCACACATTCACTGCCCAACGGCATGTGACGTTTGTATTGCGAACGATCGATAGACAGACAGACAGACAGATACATAGAGACAGACAGACCGATAGATACATAGAGACAGACATTGAGACAGACAGACGGACAGATAGATAGATAGATAGATAGATAGATAGATAGATAGATAGATAGGGAGCTCACTTCTCTCAAGAGAAAAGGTGTTGAGGGAAGAAAAGAAGATTTTCTTTCTAAAATTAAAGCACTTTTAAGATGCACATTTTCCCAAAGCACTCTGTTGTATGTTATTTTTTAATGCAGCCATTATTTTACTTGAAATGAGAAAAGAACATGTATTTATTATTAGTGTAGGCTAGTTATTTATAATTAATCCAGTTAAATATGAAAACTAAAACAACATTGTTGATGTTGGGTTTTGATTTAACAGTTAGTCATTGACTACATACAGACATTGTACCATTAAGCTACTGCAATCATTGAAGTAGCCTAAGTTCAATGGCACTGAATCATAACGCATCTACGTTACAATGTTCCGGACCTTTGCTTGAGGACATTTTCTCTAACTGGACCTCTATGAATTTTAATTGAGTGCCCCTGCCATAGTTCAATATGCCCCGAGTTTGCTGATCCATTACTTAAAGGAGGATGAAATGGGCAGAAAATGCTGCTCTCCTCCTACTCTGCAATTTTGAAAGTTGTGGGTGACAATGGGATAACATCTCATGTCATCATAGTAAGAATATTTTTCCCACCGCTAGTTGGTGCCAAAAAGCTGAGATTTCCACATAAAACTGGGATGTCTATATACAGATCCTTTCCCAAAAAAATATATATATCATGGAAAGGTTAGTTTTTTTCCATAATTCCTTTCAAAAAGTGAAACTTTCATAGATTATAGATTCATTACACACAAAGTGAAATATTTCTAGCCTACAGCTCCAGAAAACTCCCAAAACAGTATTTCAAGAAATTAGAATAGTGTGAAGAAAATCAGCAGTTACTTCTCAGTTATGACTGACACCATCTCCACCAAATTTTTTAATCGTCTTTGCTTGACAATCCGCTGAAGCCCATGGTCATCCATGGTATTTCCATGATATTCAAATTTTTATGGATCCGGGTTTTATGGATCCGGGGTGTCCGTCCGTATGTCCGTCCGATGTTTGTTAACGCGATATCTGAGGAACGCCTTGACGGAATTTCATCAAATTTGCCTCAAACATCGACTTAGGCTCAAGGATGATCTGATTAGATTTTGGTGCTCAAAGGTCAAGGTCGCTGTGACCTCTCGAACGCCATTTTCAAGCTTGTTAACGCGATATCTCAGGAATGCCTTGACGGAATCTCATCAAATTTGCCTCAAACATCGATTTAGACTCAAGGATGATCTGATTAGATTTTGGTGGTCAAAGGTCAAAGGTCAAGGTCGCTGTGACCTCTCGAACGCAATTTTCAAGCTTGTTAACGCGATATCTCAGGAATGCCTTGACAGAATCTCATCAAATTTGCCTCAAACATCGACTTAGACTCAAGGATGATCTGATTAGATTTTGGTGGTCAAAGGTCAAAGGTCAAGGTCACTGTGACCTCTCGAACGCCATTTTCAAGCTTGTTAACGCGATATCTCAGGAATGCCTTGACGGAATTTCATCAAATTTGCCTCAAACATCGCCTTGGACTCGAGCATGAACTGATTACATTTTGGGGTGATCAATGATCATCTATTGGTGGAAATCCCAGATCTGGATCACCACCAGAAATCTCAAATAGAGAGCCGCAGGAATGAGTCCGGAAAACATCGATGCCAACACTCCCGGTTCTTCACTGTTTTCGCCTATGGGATTTTTGAATGGGTTTTTGGCGCGATGCTTCAAATAAGGTCTGTGGTTAACGCAAGCTTATTCAAACGCGAACCAGTGTTCAGCAGGATCATCTTCACACATGAAGACCACTTTTATGAGTTTTTAACGTCGAACTGAACCCGTTCGTCGCGTGCGTCGGAGTCCGTTTCAGACTGAAAACATAATTTGTCTGAGATGACAGGTTGAGAGGCGGGCCATAGTATCATGTTGATGATTTTATTTGACAATTCTGGGGACTGGATTGGCTTTGGCCAATCCTGGCGTGTTCTGCCTCCAAATCGAGTGGGATTCAACATGTGGCGCTCTCCTCGGGAAGACCCTGCTGACGCGAGGTTAGTGGCTGAGTGGAGCTCAGCGAGCCGCAGTCAGCCAGCTGCCTTCGTGTTGCCGAGCGGAGAATGCAGCCCGTCGGCCTGGGATCTCCGAGGGGCGACCCCTGACAACCAGGCTCTCAAGTGCGCATCCCATTATTGCTATTGCTGTAAATACGATATTCCTGGAATGCGCGTTTTAACGAGCCAGTTACATTTCTTTGCATTCTTAAGCATTACAGTTTTCTTTATTGTGTATATCAACATACCAAGTTAGTACTTAGTTTATGGGATAGGAATTCTGCCAGATGACAGGCACTAGGCGCCATTTTCTCTTTCTTTTGGAAGAGAAAATTATCCTGAAATGAAGATTTGATTGACAGCTGCCATGTCGTGATATGATTGGTTGAAATGGGGTAGACATTTGATAGTACTAGGTGACGTCAGCAAACTGTAGATTACTGTTATGAATGAAATCTTGAAAAATGAACTTTTGATGTGAAAAGTGTGAAAAACTAAAGAAATTACATTTTTGTGATTTTTTTTTTTGGCATACATTATTAAATAGGTGCACTGCATACCCAGCTATTTGATCTAAAAGAAAAGAAAAGTCATTTTTGGGTTCAGCTCGACTTTAAGCTTTTACGTGCCATTAAAAGGGCGGCTAGCTAGCAAACGGCTAAATGAGACTACTAGGGCTGGGTTAAAAAAATCAATATTGAATCGATATTCATGTGAAGGAACAAGTATCGATACATAAATCCCAGTATCGATCTTTTAAAATGCATTTTACATTTTTTCTTTTTTTTTATAAACATAGGCTATAATATTATAGGCTGTGTGTGGTAGTTAAAACATAGTTTCAAGTTTACGTTTATTTATGTTTGTAGTTGAAACAAAAACATAAATACTGTAGGCTACATGTGCATTGTGCATGCACCATGAGCCAGATGTACAGACCTCAAATCTGTTTGCACTATAATGTTTGTGAACTGGAAATGTTCATGAGCTGTATTTAATTTGATTTAATTTGATTTACAAAGCATTTATACTTTATGAAACACTGTTTACAACATGCTGCTTTTCAATGATTCTGTTGTATAGTGGACATCTAAATTTGTTTGGCTTCTCACAGAAGACTGTAAAGAAAGAGAGAGAAGACTGTAAAGAAAGATAAGATGTTGAATGACTATGTTGGTCATGTTTAAATAAAAAATAATTACATGATGTTACTGCTTGCTTTATGGTCAATTCTTAATGTAAATATTAATATGTTTTAATAATGCACCAGGTTAGAGGGTTCCTTGTACAATTTACAGCATTAGTTTTTTGAGAATCTCTTCCATTATCAAAGCAAAACTGGTATTGTAACTAAAATATCTATATCGAATCATATCATATCGTATCGGAAATCGTATCGACTTGGGACCTTGTGTATCGGAATCGTATCGTATCGGGAAGTCAGTGGCGATACCCAGCCCTAGAGACTACACTGTTGAGTCGACGGGGATATTATACATCAATAACGTCATCACTTCAAAGGACGAACACGGAAATGATCTTTCCCTCACCTGGTTCAGCCCGGGGTAATCAGTGCACATATCAACAACACTCCAGGTCGAGTGGTGACGTGACGTGGAAGCCTATGCGACACTGTGTAGTTCTGGATTATCTTAGCATGAGCTTTTTACTTCTAGGGCTCGCATTTACACTTCAAAACTCATGAAAGTAGTCCTCATGTGTGAAGATTATCCCGCTGAACACTGGTTCGCCTTTAATTAAGCTTGCGTTGCCCAGAGACCTTATTTGAAGCATTGCGCCAAAAACCCATTCAAAAATCCCATAGGCAGAAACAGTGAAGAACCATGAAGTCCGGGACTTCCGCGTTCCGACTACAAAAATACGTCATCCCTGCGGTTCTCTATTGGGCCAAGAGCTATCTTTCCACCAAATTGATTTGTTACCTTTTGAGATATCCTGGTAAAAACCAGACAGGTGTGAAAACATAACCTCCTTCCAAATCCATTGGCAGAGATGATTAATGAATATGAGTGCAAACACTGTTCCAGACTGCGTTGGACCCAGACAACTGAAGTCTCCTACTTTGTCTCTACTATCTCAGTTGCTAAAAGGAGTGACCATCGCCGCGGGCGGAGTTCTGCCCAACATCCATCCAGAGCTGCTAGCGAAGAAGAGAGGGGCAAAGGGCAAACTGGAGACACCCGTCACGCCCGCCCCCGAAAAGAAACCCAAGTCGCCCAAGAAGCAGGTTACCAAGAAACTCAGCGGGAAAAAGGGAGGGAGGCCAAAGGTAGGGCATCAGCTGAACGGACATGTTTCAAGCGGTTTATTCAAACTCAGGAGCGTTTACTCCTTTAGCTCATTTGGGGAGGTGAGAACAATGTCATTCAAACTTGGGTGGCACCAAGATGCTTGAAAATGTGATTACAGAAAATAACCCCAAAACAAAAGGGTTCATGGGTATTTATGGGAAGGATGTTGTTGCTTGGAAGCATAGCATAACAAACAGTCTGGACTGATGTTCATGTGTTCATAACTGTTACAGTCACAGGGACTGGAATTTGATTTATTTGGAAAGTTCCTGACCTAAGAGCTTCAGTATAGGGTTAAAATGACCTCAGGTAATTTTAAGGCATTTCTGCTTTTATCAAACAGTAGGCAGAGCAAGGTGACAGGTAAAATCAAGAGTGGCATTCAGCAAATGTCATGAACCAGATTCAAACTGACATGATAACTTTGCTTGTTTAGCTACTAGGACCCTGTGTTTGTTTTTATGTCAAGTTCATGTTTAGAGTTCATGGGGATTTTATGCCTTGTTAGACCAGTAATTTACTGTCACACTCAGTCTGAGCGGATTGACTCAAATTGACTTTGGGAAAGTCAGGAATTAGCACATATTGCATCATATTGCAGATATGGATACCGGTAGTTGCTTTTCTGCAATGATTGAATTCTGTTGCCGAATCAACCCTGATGCTGTTCTTCATAAATGTATCATCAAATCATCGGTTTTCATCAAATCGTTTGACCTAATCCCATTGTCATTTCCATTATTTGTTGTGATTTAAAATGTCTCTTGAAGAAGAAGTGATAATGAATTTTGATTGCTTCCTTTTTATAGCAATGGGGAAATCCATTATGTAGACAACATTGTACAAAATACAACAATATGGTTAGAAGTCAAAGAATCCGCAAATGGAACATATGCGATACGGCTCCCGTACGGCTGCGAACAGACCCACACTCATTTAATCTGTCACACATATGCGGGGTCCGACAAAAATAGAACAGTTGCGTAATTTTCCCGTACCACATGTATCGCCCATCAATAACATGGGCAAGAGTCGATCCAGCAGTTTTGCCGTATCCGCAACGCAGCTGTAACGTATCTGGTGTACATTGCCTGTAACACTTTATTTGGATAGTCCATGGTGATACATGTACTCGACTAGTTTTAGTAGATGTTCAACAAAGTGCCACTTGCCTTGCCTAGTAGTGCATTTCTATAGACGATGTGACCCTCATCCAAAATTAATCCTAGCCCAGACATTAAATATCTATCGACTACTTACACACAATTATGAGTATCACTTGACACTCAAGGCTCATTCATGTTCCGTTTTCATGCGAAAATAAATACGTCTGTTACAAATGATGTAACCGTTACTGCCCACATACTTGCATACTTGCATGCGTCTTTTCTTGTTGGTATCATGTTAAGCAATACATCCACTAGTAGGCAGTAGAGAGTCAAATGTGTGAATGAGTGTTGTACTGCTCTTTCATCCATATCCATAAGCTTTCAGAAAACATGCACAATTATGCACGGAATGAATGCAGAGTACCGACAGAAGGCTCCGTCTGTATGCATATCCGTATTTAACATTGAGCATAATTGAGCCTTTAGTAGACTTTTTAGTGACATATTATAGTCACTTTATAGGAATTTGAGTATCAAGATTGGGCTATCCAAAAGAATTGTGACTACAGGTAGTCTCAAATCAGAATCAAACCTGAGATTGCACTAGACTAGAGTACTATGGCCCTTCCACCAGCTTCAGAGTACTACGGCCCTGCCACCAGCTTCAGAGTAGGCTACTACGGCCCTTCCACCAGCTTCAGAGTACTACCACCCTGCCACCAGCTTCAGAGCCGCTGTTCTGTCACTGTCACATTCATCAAGTGTCACATGATCATACAGCTCTCATTTGGCAATATGGATAATGAGACTGATGGTTGTCTCCACAGAAACGGGTCATTTGGACGATATGGTTGATGAGACTGATGGTTGTCTCCACAGAAACAGGTCATTTGGACCATATGGATGATGAGACTGATGGTTGTCTCCACAGAAACGGGTCATTTGGACCTATCGTTGATGAGACTGATGGTTGTCTCCACAGAAACAGGTCATTTGGACCATATGGTTGATGAGACTGATGGTTGTCTCCACAGAAACAGGTCATTTGGACCATATGGATGATGAGACTGATGGTTGTCTCCACAGAAACAGGGTGAGGTGAGCAAAGCGGCGTCGGCAGACAGCACCACAGAGGGAACTCTAGCCGATAGCTTCACTGTTCTCTCCACCAAGAGCCTCTTCCTGGGTCAAAAGGTCAGTTTTCTGTCAGCTCAGCTCAGTATAACCCTTGATGCGTGTAAGCTAATTATCTAAAACACTCAATGGATGCATTCTGATAACCCATGCCAAGCTACACTTAGGTTGAAAGAAAATCACCAATACGAGCCCCTCCAGCAGCTCACTGCTTTACTAACACTATGCCTGTACTAACTACTTGAATGACTTTTACTGAGGGATTCACCCCTACTTATGCAGACCAAAATAGATTTTCAGAGGATTCCCTCATGCTAAAATGCAATGACAAGGACAAAGACAATACTTTAATTGGATCTTAAAAGTGATTACAGTCAGTTATTGTATTTGGATGCTGTTCTTCAGTTGTAAAAAGTTGCAGTACTCAATGAAATAGTTGTTGAAATCAATGGAAGATAATGAATCAAATTAATACAGTGAACCTCCCACTTGTTAGGAAAATGAACCCATGAATAGAAAACGGGGTGTGTTGCTATGTTATAGTCTAATTATTGTAACTGCACAGTTTCTCCCCCTAGATTTTCCCTCGTGGATTATTCCATCTCTGTCACACAAATAAAATCACTATTCTGCTCCACGCTTTGTCTTGGGATGATCTTGGCATTTTCTTATCAAGTCTAAAAGTGGTTGCTTAAATTGAATTGGGATAACAGATGACTAATCAAATCAAATCTAAACTCTGAAATACTAACAAGGATGTTGCCAGTCCTTTGGAAAATCTTACCATTAAAAGGATACCTTGACATTTTTAATTTTTAGGTTTTTGTTTTGTTCATGACATTCATCCTTCAGTCTTCCTAAAATCCTAAGCATTGATAGTATTCCTTATCGAAATGATGGGATACAGCTAGCCATAAGCCAACTAAAATGTATCCGACTAATATAATTCACCAAGTACAATTAATATGCTGGAACGTGTCTTGGTGCACAGACATATGGTATACACAACTTGCAGTACACAGTAACGGTGTTCACTGGCATCATATGGTCAACAGGACTAAAGAAACAGTGCAAGACATATAATCAAAAAAGATAGTAAACTGTACATACATGTATACTCTCATAGAGACAGTAGGCTGTACATATGATATTATATATTCAGACAGTAAATTGGATATCTCACTCCACTCAGGTACGCTCAGCATTCAGTCACTATGTGCATTCAAGCAGCTTGGCTGTCAGTATGACCACAGCTGTAGAGCAGACAGTGTCCAGTTTTGCAATATACCAAAAGTCAAGCTATCCCTTTAAGTTGTGGTGTGAATCTTTTTTTAATGGCTTTGCTTCCTCCCTCCTCCCTTCTTGCCACCTCCCCCTCCCTTCTCGGCATGCCCCCCCCCCCCCCCCCCCCCCCCCCGCTTTCCCTGCCTCCTCCCCCTCCGCAGCTCAACCTCATCCACAGCGAGGTCAGTAACTTGGCTGGCTTTGACGTGGAGGGGGTCATCAACCCCACCAATGCTGAACTTGAACTTAAAGATGATCTAGGTGAGCCCCCTCTCCCCCACCCCCCTCTGCTCTTGGTGGGGGTTTTGGGAGAGAGAAAAAAAATCCTTGAAAGCTCAACAACTTGATGACCTATTTTAAATTAAATCTGCAATAAATTAGATGCAAACACTTGAAGAGGTGTACCAACAAATCTTGCTTGATAATGAAATTGATTAGCAGTGACTGTTCACACTGCGAGCAACTAGGTTGATGTGTCCCTCTGTTCTGACTCTAGTGGTCTGCAGCTTTAATGTTACGTCAAGTCAACATAGCTAGCTAGCGAGCAAGCAAGCGCGAATTAGCTAGCATTAAATATAGCCTACAGAAAAACTCAAATAACTTTTTAACAGAGTTCATCATCGACCCCAATGAAGGATACCGCCATACTCCAAGCATTGTTTTTTAGACATTGACGCTCCTGTCCAGTTATGGAGAACTGGGAAGCTTTGAACTTCCATTTTGTACTAAGCGGAACTACTGCTCACAAAACAAAATCAGATCAGTTGGGAATCAAGGAAATCTGACCAACGTTCGATGGCAGATGACCGCGAAAAGTTCACCCGTGGCCAACTTTTCTCAGCCAACAAAAACTGGTTGAACGTCCACACATCCCGAATTTCCCTGGTCACTCCACTCTGCGAGAAATGAATGGACTTCTGTTGCTCGCAGTATGAATACATGATAAGGGTCCCAGGTGATTGGCCTGCTCTGTGGCTGAGCCTGACTTCTGACCTCTGACCTCTTAGTGGAGGGGCAGCAGAAAGACTAATTTTGTCTTGAGGATCAGTGAAATATGAATAATATATAACACTTGGTAGTAGGACAAGGGTTTCTGTGGAGACGTTCAAGGATTTTACCAAAGCCCCTCAGAGCAGCTTTGCCTATCATATAGATATTTTAAGGTACACTCCAGGTTTCCCCCTTACAGTTGGCTACCAGATCTCATAATGATGAATGAATGAATTCACAAAGTACCATAAATGTACAGGCATTTGCGTTGTTGCTGCTCCAGAGACACATTGAAATAGAGCAATAATTTACCATGGCAGCCAGAAATCTGACGTTAGCTGCTCACTGCTGTAAAGTTGGTGGCCTGGAGTGCGATCATAAAATTCACGGTTCTTCTTAATGCTCATGGGTGCTTTTCCAGAATACAGGGTTATGCAATTAGCCAGACAACTGAAAAAATGTGGTTGTCTTGATGTCCTAAATTGTACCTGTAAAAAATAAAATGTGAATATTGGGCTATGTACTGTCAATCACTCTTTTTAATTGAAGAGTATCAACAAAACAATTCAATCTAGTTTGATTAGTTCCATGAAAGTTAGTCTGGCTTTCTGTGCAATCCTGTTTCCTAATCAGATAATCTGAGCTGCCATGTTCCCAGTTGCCTCCTTTTTTCCTGTGACCTCATCAGCCAATAAGGAGCGCGTTCACCTCTGTGTCTCTTTACTTCCTCTCTTTCTCTTTCATTTTTTCTCCTCTTCTCGTCTTTCTCCCATCTTGTTACATCACTCACTGTGTTTTTACCACCATGTTGTTTGCCTGTTGTTGTCGTTGTCTGTAGTTGCAAGTTGTCCAAGCCGACATTTCTATCGTGGAGAGCGACGCTGTCATTCACCCGACCAACTCCTCCATCTATACAGGTGGTGAAGTAGGTAAAGGAACCATTGACGCCACCGAGACCACGACTGCCTGTGTTTTCTCCCTCTGCATATGCCAGATAGCCTGCATTGTAGTCAATATAAAAAAGTCACAACAGCATTGCATTTTCTATTTTTACATTTTGACTGATGCCGTTTGATATACAGTAGAGTGACCCACAATACATGGGAATGTTGGTGAAGGCGAGTATTGAACCTGCTACCCCACTACAATTACATGCTCCATTGTGCTATTTATGCCATTTGGTGGAAACTGTCATCCAAATTACCATACAGTACCATGAGTATATGGCACAAAAGATCAGCCAATAGAAGATAGCAATTACAATCACTTGCTTTTAACCACTAGATAGAAGCAAAGCAAACCCACAAAAGTGATCTAGTTTAGTTACTATTTAAACGTTTCGTGCTCTCCAACCATAAATTCAAAATACTAGCGGAATGCCTGCGCAGTGTTTTGCGCAGCATCGCAAGTTCGGCCATTAAACTAAGGAAGGCTTTGCTGATTTTCAATTCATTTTCAATATTATGCAGATGGAAAAGCCTTTACCTTTGTCTTCATGTTTTCCTGCCTCGCGATCTCTGCAGTTTATTCCAGGCACTTCCATGCCAGCTGGCGGGGGCGGAGTTTCTGCAGGCAGACAAAAAGGATTTCCCAATGTAGAAAACATAGAGAAGTGTGATACAAAGCGGGTTGAAAATCGACAAAGCCTTCCAATGACCTAATTTAAGGAATCTGGCTCCATTAGGTCACGCGCAGGGGTGCTCTTTACACTTCCTGAAAGATTGAGCTCGATTGCACGTAAAATGGCATTTCTGTGGCCGAACACAATTTCTGCTCACCCACTCACAGAGACTTCACATGCTTATTATAAGTTATTTTGATACCCATTGAAGCATCCAATCACTGGCCATGTAGTCAGGCCTCGCCCACTCTCCTCTCTCCCCCCCCGAGGGTTTTCATAGTCCACTTCCCTGGCTGATTCCAACTCTGCTCAGGTGTGCTCCTCCACTCAGGTGTACAGTACTCCATCAGTAGCTAACAAATGGAGCTCTCCATGGTGCTGAACCTGTATTGACTCATTTTGGCCACTAATTAGTAATTTTTGCCCATTTAATCGGCTCTAATTACTTAGTTCAAAAACCGGCTCCATTAGGTCAAGCGCAGTGACACTGAACGATTCAACGCAATCGCAGGTAAAATGTCATAGCTGTGGCAATTTCTGCTCACTCACACACAGAGACTTTGCATTGTTGTTATAGGATAGGATTGAACTGTTGTTAGTCATGCGGAAGATGCAGTCCTAAGTAACTGAAATATGAGGTACACATAACAGTGCATCATATAACACATATACTGACTACACTATACAGTAAATAGTATTTCTGTAATTGGCAAACTATGCTGGTTGTTGCTTTGCTTCAATCGACTGCAATGTGGGCAACCTGGGAGCCGCTTTGTTTCTTGCAACCTCGACCCGCTTGACTGTGCTGTCCATTCAGCTAGTTCATGAGAATATCCTCATGTTTCTATCGCAAACAAGACACATTTATTTCTTGAGGGTTCAGATTCAAATTCTTGAGGGTTGATCAATGCGCATATGTCACTGAGAAGTTTTCTTTTAATGATGATTAATGGGTTTCTAACCACTAATTACTACACAGCAAGCTGTTGCACTACAAAGACCAGATTCATTATGTTATATTTGTTTGTTTGGATTGGCTGTCACGTTGTTGCTTGAAATAATTGGAAGCCGGTTTTTACTAACTTTTCTTTGAAAGGCTGGCATTAACTTTATTGTGTTTTTCTTGCCTGCTTGTTTTTCATGTTCTTGTAGCCAGAACAGCCATATTTGATTTAGCTCTGCTGGACTCGGATCATCAACCTCCTCTCTGGTCTTCTGTGTGGCTTCCCTCGGCTCTTTAGATTTGAGAAACGCATTTGGAACAGTGTAATTAGGGTTGTCAAAAGTATCGATAGTATCAAAAAAATCTATACTAAAAATTTGAAACTGATACAATACTCATTTGCAACAGGTATCGATATCAGCAGTACCTTCTCTTAATGAAAAATCAACATACTACTGATTTCTCCCTCCCTGTCATTGGTGGGTATCTGTTGCTTCAACAAACTCAAAGTGTTCTGATAGGCTGATGACTAGAGCAGGTGTAATCTGCTGTGTGAGTGCAAGGTTTTTAATGAGTTTTATCAGGCCTAGATTATGGAGAAGCGTGCGTCTGTCCGTCCATCTGTCTTTGTTTATTCTTTATGCCTCTTGATGTGTTGTCATCCCCCCCCCGCGTGGTATTGAAAATGGTATCAAGTATCGATATTTTCCTAGGTATCGGTATCGAAGCAGAAATTCTAGTATCGTGACATCCCTAAGTGTAATCAATGTGGAGTAATTTCCTTCTTTTTTTTTATATATATTTTATTTCCAGTTTTTCAGAACAACATATGAACAAGACAAACAGGCTCAGACACAGAACGGAAAAAACAAACAAACAACAACAAAAAATTTAAATAAATACACATTTTCAACATTCAGTGCTACCAGTCGTGTAAGGTGCTTATACTTTTACAAGAGGTACATTATTGTGCTCATCCGTCTCCCGCAACCTCAACAAGGTAGGCTAGAAACGGGCCCCAAATGGCAAAGAACTTATTTAGTGAGTCGGTCCTCAGGAACCTAATCCTCTCCATGCGTATAACAGAGGTCATTTCCGTCAGCCACAATTGAAAAGAAGGCGAAGTAGAAGACTTCCATTCTTTCAAGATTAGTGTTTTGGCAACAAATGTCCCTTGCGTCAGAGATTGCTGCACAGTTGTGGGGAAGTCCAGAGAGAGTTCCGAGCAGCCGAAGATGGCAAGTTCTGCTTCGGGCTGAAGGGTTATTTTATAAGCCTTCTAGTACCAGTCAAATATCTTAGCCCAGAATCCGGACAGTGAAGCGCAGAACCAAAAAGCATGTGACAATGTGCCCTCTGACCCCTGACACCTATCACATAGTGGTGAGACAGAGGGATATATCTTATGTAGCCTATGCTTGGAGTAATGGAGACGCTGAGTGACATTAAACTGGATCAGCTGATGTCTGCTATTAACTGAGCAGAGTTGTACAACCGACAGGCTCCTTTCCCATATAATGTCAGATAATTCAGTACCAAGTTCTTCCTGCCATGCCTCTCTGATCCTCTCAGTAGAGGCCATGGTACAGTCATCAAATAGACACACAAATCTAGAGATGAGGTGCCTGGAGTGAGGAGGGCTCAGCAAAACATCAAAAAGAGCATGTTGAGTAATTTCCTTTTGCAATTAAAATTAACCGGAAGAGAGCATAGTTACTGTACATTTGCTTTTCTAGCACCCCAAACCGCATTTCATTAGGGCCAAATACAGTACATTTTCATAAACTTCAGATATATTAATCTAGATTCTTAAAGAGTATGTTTTACTTTAAATGTTTACATTATGAAAACAATGTAAACAAAGCTTTTGTAGCCTCAATAAATATGAGGCTCATTTTTAGCTGTCTTGTCTCGTCAGTGAATCAGTAGTCTCGACGCCAGACCCATGAGAGTTCTTACGCTGATACACTACGTTACTGCATGCTGCAGAGCTCTCTCTGGGTCTGGGACACTTTCCCTCAGAGGGCTGGTTATGGGAGGGAACCGTTCACTTGGCCAGTCATATGCCAGTGATGGCTTCAGTCCTCTCCAATCAGTAACGACTTTGCGATCAGACAACACGGGAGGCGCAGCCCATTTGCTCTCTCATCGGTGCTACGACCTGTCACTCATTCAATTTCAACCCGCCTTCAAAACCAGCAGTGGCTGTTAACTGGCACAGACTCACTTATGTAGTATGCGGAGCGCAGCGATTCAACGTAATATTTGAGTCTGGGGAGAGACTAGTGAATCAGTAACTCTTGTAGTTTAATTTGAGGGGGGAACAGCCAGTATGTGAAGGCAGAGTGAAGCGATTAGAGACTGAGGCTTTAACACAGTAGTTTGACTGACTCAGAATGAGTCATTTGGAGAAGACCAGCTTCTTGGTATGTGAGCCAGTAGTGGAAGTAACTCTAACCACCACAATGCTGCGTGGGAGGTGGAAGCTCACATTCAGAGAGCGGCCAGGTGAAATGAGTTGCAGTATCGATTTCTGCCTGCCTGTCTTCATATCTGCCTGCATGACCATCGCCCCCACCTCTTTCTCTGCCTGTCTGTCTGGTTGTCTACAGTACATGGGGATTTATCACCCCAGTCCTCTCTTCCACCTACAGGTGGCGCTCTGGAAAAGAAGGGAGGGAAAGACTTCACTGATGCGATACAGGAGCTCAAGAAGAAAAATGGCCCTCTAGAGGTGGCTGGCGGTGAGTTTACATGGTGGAGTGTTATTATCCACCTCAACCAATGTTGCTTTTTCTAAACCTTTTGTGCAGAGGTCATTTGTGTGTGTGTGTTATTGGTCATAAATATGCAATAGACCTTCCTGCTGTAAATACTATGTGGGGGGAGAAATATAGACTTCTGCTTGAAATGGATTGACTTGTTTTGCTGCATCAGATGAATTCCCCTTTGAAGTTGAAAAAAATCTCACCCAGGTGTTGAAGTAAGCAGTGTAGGTTTGCGCAGGTCGGACCCTTCTCCCCCACCCCCCTCTGGCACTGCGTGTTTTGTGCATGTGCATGCGGACGCGTGTGTGCGTGCATGTGCTAGGCATGGGTCGTTTTCCGGTTTTGCCGGTCCGGTCCGGTGTACGAGCTTAAACCAGTTTGATTTCATGCCAACCAGCTGAACTGACATGTTTCATTATGCCAGGAACTGACCAATTAAAATGCAGCTTCGGGCAACCCGGTGTCACAGGGCTAAATCCAACCTGTATTGCATTAGTAATGAGCAACATGACAACATGATTAATCTAATGTTTATTACTTATTGTTTGTTTATAAACTGACTAACGGAGTCACTGAGCCGAGGTGAAGTCAACCAAGGAGATCAAATGTCACTTTGGGGGATGTGCACAGCGCACAGTCTGAGTTTAGTGTTTTTGGGGTGAAGAATATAAACGGGACACATCACTCAGCTGGCTATAATGGGTGTCCACAGTGGAAAATGAGTCTTTACAATCCATGCTAAACCCATATGATCCCCAGGTCGATTGTATTTTTTGATCTCAGAGTGCCGTAAATTCGTGCTGACGACAGACATGTGTTCACGTATGAATATGACACCACCATATATCTCGCTGACGGTTCATTTAATAAACAAAGCAACTTTCTTCTTCTTCTTCAGTTATTGGTGGTTGGCAAATCAGCTTAGAGGTACATTATCACCACCAAGTGGACTGGAGTCGCACTACAGTCATTTATGCGTGATTTCTAACCCCACATAGGATAAGCAATAACCACGCCCTGTGGCGCCGGGATTGGCCAGGAGCATTGAAGCTTGGGACTAAAGCACCTGGGGTTTTTCATCTTTTAAAATAAAGATGTTTAAAAAACTATTGCTTGTTACATTTTCAGTGCTGTACCTTTTCTCTGGGTAAGAATTAAGCTTACCCTAACCCTAACCCTTCAATGTCCGCTCTCAATGTCCGCTCTCGAAATCGCTGTCCGTTCTCAAGAGCTAATCAGTTGGTTCATGAAATCGCTGGGCTGCGTGCCCTCCAGTGTTGCTCCTGGCCAATCCCGGCGCCACAGGGCGTGGTTCATCGTCATTTATTGCCGAAACTGGGAAGCACTGCTCAAAGTGCGACACCTAGTGTAAAATTCGGTATACCGGTTTTGAAGAATAATATCAAACTGGTTTTAAAATCTTTACACCGACCCATGCCTAGTGTGTGTGCATGCGTGTGTGCATGCGCACGTGTGCATGCGTGTATGTGTTTCACCGGCTTTGAGCTGTGGCGCTTTCTGTCTCCACTTTTGCTTCCTTGTATGGCCGAGGGGAGGAGCCTAAGCTACATTTCCTGCTCAACGCATGTGAACATAGACACACACACATGTCACATATAGAAGTGGCTGCACCGCTTAAAACTGAACTAGAATGAATGTCTCTTAATTGACTCCATTGACTTTCCATGCATTCGCACTGCTTCTATTTTTCTTCTTCCGTTTACATTCCGTCTCAACGTAGGGTTAAGCACAGCCTAAAGCCATCAAAAAATTGCATGATGTATTTCCACTGTAGCCATTAAATGATTTGGAAAGTGCATATTGATGCACTCAAGCACACTGATTGCACCACCCAGTTCCTATGTCAGTGTGTCCTGTAAATCTCTGACCACACACACACACACACACACACACACACACACACACTCACTCACTCACTCACTCACTCACTCACTCACACACACACACACACACACACACACACACACACACACACACACACACACACACACACACACAGCTAGCACATGGCTTGTCATTTGGCACATGATGCCAGAAAACTGTCGTAAGGATAAGCACTTATGCAGAGTGGACATGCACTTCATCAACACACAGGATTCACAGAGCCCCCCCAGACACACACACACACACACACACACACACACACACACACACACACACACACACACACACACACACACACACACACACACACAAAGGGTCTGCATTGTAGATTTGTAGAATCCATGGAAATGTAAAAGATGAACATTTCTGAATGAAAATATGTTGCATTTCAGGGTTAGGGTTTCAATCAAATTTATACATGTCATAGAGCTGGAGGTTGCCATCTTGAAAGTAATGACAGTCTGAGGTTTAAGTAGGTCAAAGTCACACTAGAGAGGAGGGGTGGGAGTGGCCGACTCGTAGTGTTCCTGACTTGCAACTTTGTCATCATGAGAGAGCTGGTTCGAATCCCGACCCAAACCCTAACCCCAAGCAAGTTGCCTGTGGTTGCCTAAACCCAACCAAGTTGTTTTGCTTGCCTAAACTTAACCGGCATTTCGAGCCATTACCAGGGCAAGTCGGCCAGCTCGTGTTGCTACCCAGGAAGTAGCGGTGGCTCCTCCGAGGCGGGGGGCCGAGGGCAAGGGAGGTGGTTACCTGGCCAAAGCACCCGGGGAGAGCCGGTGTCTGTGCTGGAGGACCAGATGTGATATGCTACGTATTTTCATTCAGAAATGTTAATATTTTATATTTTTCCGTGGATTCTAGAAATGTACAATGCAGACATTTTATTCTGGCGATTGGGTAGTACACACACCCACCCTTTCACTCCCTCCCTCCTTCTTTGTCACCCACTAGCACGCTGTCTCCTTCATTCACTATCTATTACTGTAGCATGCTGTCTCCTTCATTCACTATCTATTACTGCAGCACGCTGTCTCCTTCATTCACTATCTATTACTGTAGCACGCTGTCTCCTTCATTCACTATCTATTACTGTAGCACGCTGTCTCCTTCATTCACTATCTATTACTGTAGCACGCTGTCTCCTTCATTCACTATCTATTACTGTAGCATGCTGTCTCCTTCATTCACTATCTATTACTGTAGCACGCTGTCTCCTTCATTCACTATCTATTACTGCAGCATGCTGTCTCCTTCATTCACTATCTATTACTGCAGCACGCTGTCTCCTTCATTCACTATCTATTACTGCAGCACGCTGTCTCCTTCATTCACTATCTATTACTGCAGCACGCTGTCTCCTTCATTCACTATCTATTACTGCAGCACGCTGTCTCCTTCATTCACTATCTATTACTGCAGCACGCTGTCTCCTTCATTCACTATCTATTACTGTAGCACGCTGTCTCCTTCATTCACTATCTATTACTGTAGCACGCTGTCTCCTTCATTCACTATCTATTACTGCAGCATGCTGTCTCCTTCATTCACTATCTATTACTGCAGCACGCTGTCTCCTTCATTCACTATCTATTACTGCAGCATGCTGTCTCCTTCATTCACTATCTATTACTGCAGCACGCTGTCTCCTTCATTCACTATCTATTACTGTAGCATGCTGTCTCCTTCATTCACTATCTATTACTGCAGCACGCTGTCTCCTTCATTCACTATCTATTACTGCAGCATGCTGTCTCCTTCATTCACTATCTATTACTGCAGCACGCTGTCTCCTTCATTCACTATCTATTACTGCAGCACGCTGTCTCCTTCATTCACTATCTATTACTGCAGCACGCTGTCTCCTTCATTCACTATCTATTACTGCAGCATGCTGTCTCCTTCATTCACTATCTATTACTGCAGCACGCTGTCTCCTTCATTCACTATCTATTACTGTAGCATGCTGTCTCCTTCATTCACTATCTATTACTGCAGCACGCTGTCTCCTTCATTCACTATCTATTACTGCAGCATGCTGTCTCCTTCATTCACTATCTATTACTGCAGCACGCTGTCTCCTTCATTCACTATCTATTACTGCAGCACGCTGTCTCCTTCATTCACTATCTATTACTGCAGCACGCTGTCTCCTTCATTCACTATCTATTACTGCAGCACGCTGTCTCCTTCATTCACTATCTATTACTGCAGCACGCTGTCTCCTTCATTCACTATCTATTACTGCAGCACGCTGTCTCCTTCATTCACTATCTATTACTGTAGCACGCTGTCTCCTTCATTCACTATCTATTACTGCAGCACGCTGTCTCCTTCATTCACTATCTATTACTGCAGCACGCTGTCTCCTTCATTCACTATCTATTACTGCAGCACGCTGTCTCCTTCATTCACTATCTATTACTGCAGCACGCTGTCTCCTTCATTCACTATCTATTACTGCAGCACGCTGTCTCCTTCATTCACT
Organism: Poromitra crassiceps; assembly: GCF_964638095.1. Classification (NCBI taxonomy): domain Eukaryota; kingdom Metazoa; phylum Chordata; class Actinopteri; order Beryciformes; family Melamphaidae; genus Poromitra; species Poromitra crassiceps. The sequence continues at coordinate 34,213,844 of NC_139623.1, forward strand.
ATCTATTACTGCAGCACGCTGTCTCCTTCATTCACTATCTATTACTGTAGCACGCTGTCTCCTTCATTCACTATCTATTACTGCAGCACGCTGTCTCCTTCATTCACTATCTATTACTGTAGCACGCTGTCTCCTTCATTCACTATCTATTACTGCAGCACGCTGTCTCCTTCATTCACTATCTATTACTGCAGCACGCTGTCTCCTTCATTCACTATCTATTACTGCAGCACGCTGTCTCCTTCATTCACTATCTATTACTGCAGCACGCTGTCTCCTTCATTCACTATCTATTACTGCAGCACGCTGTCTCCTTCATTCACTATCTATTACTGCAGCACGCTGTCTCCTTCATTCACTATCTATTACTGTAGCACGCTGTCTCCTTCATTCACTATCTATTACTGTAGCACGCTGTCTCCTTCATTCACTATCTATTACTGTAGCACGCTGTCTCCTTCATTCACTATCTATTACTGCAGCACGCTGTCTCCTTCATTCACTATCTATTACTGTAGCACGCTGTCTCCTTCATTCACTATCTATTACTGCAGCACGCTGTCTCCTTCATTCACTATCTATTACTGCAGCACGCTGTCTCCTTCATTCACTATCTATTACTGCAGCACGCTGTCTCCTTCATTCACTATCTATTACTGCAGCACGCTGTCTCCTTCATTCACTATCTATTACTGTAGCACGCTGTCTCCTTCATTCACTATCTATTACTGTAGCACGCTGTCTCCTTCATTCACTATCTATTACTGCAGCACGCTGTCTCCTTCATTCACTATCTATTACTGTAGCACGCTGTCTCCTTCATTCACTATCTATTACTGCAGCACGCTGTCTCCTTCATTCACTATCTATTACTGTAGCACGCTGTCTCCTTCATTCACTATCTATTACTGCAGCACGCTGTCTCCTTCATTCACTATCTATTACTGCAGCACGCCGTCTCCTTCATTCACTATCTATTAGCACGCTGTCTCCTTCATTCACTATCTATTACTGCAGCACGCTGTCTCCTTCATTCACTATCTATTACTGCAGCACGCTGTCTCCTTCATTCACTATCTATTACTGCAGCACGCTGTCTCCTTCATTCACTATCTATTACTGCAGCATGCTGTCTCCTTCATTCACTATCTATTACTGCAGCACGCTGTCTCCTTCATTCACTATCTATTACTGCAGCACGCTGTCTCCTTCATTCACTATCTATTACTGCAGCACGCTGTCTCCTTCATTCACTATCTATTACTGCAGCACGCTGTCTCCTTCATTCACTATCTATTACTGCAGCACGCTGTCTCCTTCATTCACTATCTATTACTGTAGCACGCTGTCTCCTTCATTCACTATCTATTACTGTAGCACGCTGTCTCCTTCATTCACTATCTATTACTGCAGCATGCTGTCTCCTTCATTCACTATCTATTACTGCAGCACGCTGTCTCCTTCATTCACTATCTATTACTGCAGCATGCTGTCTCCTTCATTCACTATCTATTACTGCAGCACGCTGTCTCCTTCATTCACTATCTATTACTGTAGCATGCTGTCTCCTTCATTCACTATCTATTACTGCAGCACGCTGTCTCCTTCATTCACTATCTATTACTGCAGCATGCTGTCTCCTTCATTCACTATCTATTACTGCAGCACGCTGTCTCCTTCATTCACTATCTATTACTGCAGCACGCTGTCTCCTTCATTCACTATCTATTACTGCAGCACGCTGTCTCCTTCATTCACTATCTATTACTGCAGCATGCTGTCTCCTTCATTCACTATCTATTACTGCAGCACGCTGTCTCCTTCATTCACTATCTATTACTGTAGCATGCTGTCTCCTTCATTCACTATCTATTACTGCAGCACGCTGTCTCCTTCATTCACTATCTATTACTGCAGCATGCTGTCTCCTTCATTCACTATCTATTACTGCAGCACGCTGTCTCCTTCATTCACTATCTATTACTGCAGCACGCTGTCTCCTTCATTCACTATCTATTACTGCAGCACGCTGTCTCCTTCATTCACTATCTATTACTGCAGCACGCTGTCTCCTTCATTCACTATCTATTACTGCAGCACGCTGTCTCCTTCATTCACTATCTATTACTGCAGCACGCTGTCTCCTTCATTCACTATCTATTACTGTAGCACGCTGTCTCCTTCATTCACTATCTATTACTGCAGCACGCTGTCTCCTTCATTCACTATCTATTACTGCAGCACGCTGTCTCCTTCATTCACTATCTATTACTGCAGCACGCTGTCTCCTTCATTCACTATCTATTACTGCAGCACGCTGTCTCCTTCATTCACTATCTATTACTGTAGCACGCTGTCTCCTTCATTCACTATCTATTACTGCAGCACGCTGTCTCCTTCATTCACTATCTATTACTGCAGCACGCTGTCTCCTTCATTCACTATCTATTACTGCAGCACGCTGTCTCCTTCATTCACTATCTATTACTGCAGCACGCTGTCTCCTTCATTCACTATCTATTACTGTAGCACGCTGTCTCCTTCATTCACTATCTATTACTGTAGCACGCTGTCTCCTTCATTCACTATCTATTACTGTAGCACGCTGTCTCCTTCATTCACTATCTATTACTGCAGCACGCTGTCTCCTTCATTCACTATCTATTACTGTAGCACGCTGTCTCCTTCATTCACTATCTATTACTGCAGCACGCTGTCTCCTTCATTCACTATCTATTACTGCAGCACGCTGTCTCCTTCATTCACTATCTATTACTGCAGCACGCTGTCTCCTTCATTCACTATCTATTACTGCAGCACGCTGTCTCCTTCATTCACTATCTATTACTGTAGCACGCTGTCTCCTTCATTCACTATCTATTACTGTAGCACGCTGTCTCCTTCATTCACTATCTATTACTGCAGCACGCTGTCTCCTTCATTCACTATCTATTACTGTAGCACGCTGTCTCCTTCATTCACTATCTATTACTGCAGCACGCTGTCTCCTTCATTCACTATCTATTACTGTAGCACGCTGTCTCCTTCATTCACTATCTATTACTGCAGCACGCTGTCTCCTTCATTCACTATCTATTACTGCAGCACGCTGTCTCCTTCATTCACTATCTATTACTGCAGCACGCTGTCTCCTTCATTCACTATCTATTACTGCAGCACGCTGTCTCCTTCATTCACTATCTATTACTGTAGCACGCTGTCTCCTTCATTCACTATCTATTACTGCAGCACGCTGTCTCCTTCATTCACTATCTATTACTGCAGCACGCTGTCTCCTTCATTCACTATCTATTACTGCAGCACGCTGTCTCCTTCATTCACTATCTATTACTGCAGCACGCTGTCTCCTTCATTCACTATCTATTACTGTAGCACGCTGTCTCCTTCATTCACTATCTATTACTGCAGCACGCTGTCTCCTTCATTCACTATCTATTACTGCAGCACGCTGTCTCCTTCATTCACTATCTATTACTGCAGCACGCTGTCTCCTTCATTCACTATCTATTACTGCAGCACGCTGTCTCCTTCATTCACTATCTATTACTGTAGCACGCTGTCTCCTTCATTCACTATCTATTACTGTAGCACGCTGTCTCCTTCATTCACTATCTATTACTGTAGCACGCTGTCTCCTTCATTCACTATCTATTACTGCAGCACGCTGTCTCCTTCATTCACTATCTATTACTGTAGCACGCTGTCTCCTTCATTCACTATCTATTACTGCAGCACGCTGTCTCCTTCATTCACTATCTATTACTGCAGCACGCTGTCTCCTTCATTCACTATCTATTACTGCAGCACGCTGTCTCCTTCATTCACTATCTATTACTGCAGCACGCTGTCTCCTTCATTCACTATCTATTACTGTAGCACGCTGTCTCCTTCATTCACTATCTATTACTGTAGCACGCTGTCTCCTTCATTCACTATCTATTACTGCAGCACGCTGTCTCCTTCATTCACTATCTATTACTGTAGCACGCTGTCTCCTTCATTCACTATCTATTACTGCAGCACGCTGTCTCCTTCATTCACTATCTATTACTGTAGCACGCTGTCTCCTTCATTCACTATCTATTACTGCAGCACGCTGTCTCCTTCATTCACTATCTATTACTGCAGCACGCCGTCTCCTTCATTCACTATCTATTAGCACGCTGTCTCCTTCATTCACTATCTATTACTGCAGCACGCTGTCTCCTTCATTCACTATCTATTACTGCAGCACGCTGTCTCCTTCATTCACTATCTATTAGCACGCTGTCTCCTTCATTCACTATCTATTAGCATGCTGTCTCCTTCATTCACTATCTATTAGCACGCTGTCTCCTTCATTCACTATCTATTAGCACGCTGTCTCCTTCATTCACTATCTATTAGCATGCTGTCTCCTTCATTCACTATCTATTAGCATGCTGTCTCCTTCATTCACTATCTATTAGCACGCTGTCTCCTTCATTCACTATCTATTAGCACGCTGTCTCCTTCATTCACTATCTATTAGCACGCTGTCTCCTTCATTCACTATCTATTAGCACGCTGTCGCTGTCTCCTTCATTCACTATCTATTAGCACGCTGTCTCCTTCATTCACTATCTATTAGCACGCTGTCGCTGTCTCCTTCATTCACTATCTATTAGCACGCTGTCTCCTTCATTCACTATCTATTAGCATGCTGTCTCCTTCATTCACTATCTATTAGCACGCTGTCTCCTTCATTCACTATCTATTAGCATGCTGTCTCCTTCATTCACTATCTATTAGCACGCTGTCTCCTTCATTCACTATCTATTAGCACGCTGTCTCCTTCATTCACTATCTATTAGCACGCTGTCTCCTTCATTCACTATCTATTAGCACGCTGTCGCTGTCTCCTTCATTCACTATCTATTAGCACGCTGTCTCCTTCATTCACTATCTATTAGCACTGTGTCTCCTTCATTCACTATCTATTAGCACGCTGTCTCCTTCATTCACTATATATTAGCACTGTGTCTCCTTTATTCACTGTCTTTTAGCACTGTGTCTCCTTCATTCACTGTCTATTAGCACTGTGTCTCCTTCATTCACTATCTATTAGCACTGTGTCTCCTTCATTCACTATCTATTAGCACGCTGTCTCCTTCATTCACTATCTATTAGCACGCTGTCTCCTTCATTCACTATCTATTAGCAATGTGTCTCCTTCATTCACTGTCTTTTAGCACTGTGTCTCCTTCATTCACTATCTATTAGCACGCTGTCTCCTTCATTCACTATCTATTAGCACTGTGTCTCCTTCATTCACTATCTATTAGCACGCTGTCTCCTTCATTCACTATCTATTAGCACTGTGTCTCCTTCATTCACTGTATATTAGCACTGTGTCTCCTTCATTCACTATTAGCATGCTGTCTCCTTCATTCACTATCTATTAGCACGCTGTCTCCTTCATTCACTATCTATTAGCACGCTGTCTCCTTCATTCACTATCTATTAGCACGCTGTCTCCTTCATTCACTATCTATTAGCACTGTGTCTCCTTCATTCACTATCTATTAGCATGCTGTCTCCTTCATTCACTATCTATTAGCATGCTGTCTCCTTCATTCACTATCTATTAGCACACTGTCTCCTTCATTCACTATCTATTAGCACTCTGTCTCCTTCATTCACTATCTATTAGCACTGTGTCTCCTTCATTCACTATCTATTAGCACGCTGTCTCCTTCATTCACTATCTATTAGCACTGTGTCTCCTTCATTCACTATCTATTATCACTGTGTCTCCTTCATTCACTATCTATTAGCACTGTGTCTCCTTCATTCACTATCTATTAGCACTGTGTCTCCGACTCTCCTTCATTCACTATCTATTAGCACTGTGTCTCCTTCATTCACTATCTATTAGCACTGTGTCTCCTTCATTCACTATCTATTAGCACTGTGTCTCCTTCATTCACTATCTATTAGCACTGTGTCTCCTTCATTCACTATCTATTAGCACGCTGTCTCCTTCATTCACTATCTATTAGCACTGTGTCTCCTTCATTCACTATCTATTAGCACTGTGTCTCCGACTCTCCTTCATTCACTATCTATTAGCACTGTGTCTCCTTCATTCACTATCTATTAGCACTGTGTCTCCTTCATTCACTGTATATTAGCACTGTGTCTCCTTCATTCACTATCTATTAGCACGCTGTCTCCTTCATTCACTATCTATTAGCACGCTGTCTCCTTCATTCACTATCTATTAGCACTCTGTCTCCTTCATTCACTATCTATTAGCACTGTGTCTCCTTCATTCACTATCTATTAGCACGCTGTCTCCTTCATTCACTATCTATTAGCACTGTGTCTCCTTCATTCACTATCTATTAGCACTGTGTCTCCTTCATTCACTATCTATTAGCACGCTGTCTCCTTCATTCACTATCTATTAGCACTGTGTCTCCTTCATTCACTATCTATTAGCACTGTGTCTCCGACTCTCCTTCATTCACTATCTATTAGCACTGTGTCTCCTTCATTCACTATCTATTAGCACTGTGTCTCCGACTCTCCTTCATTCACTATCTATTAGCACTGTGTCTCCTTCATTCACTATCTATTAGCACTGTGTCTCCTTCATTCACTATCTATTAGCACGCTGTCTCCTTCATTCACTATCTATTAGCACTGTGTCTCCTTCATTCACTATCTATTAGCACTGTGTCTCCTTCATTCACTAACTATTAGCACTGTGTCTCCTTCATTCACTATCTATTAGCACGCTGTCTCCTTCATTCACTATCTATTAGCACTCTGTCTCCTTCATTCACTATCTATTAGCACTGTGTCTCCTTCATTCACTATATATTAGGGTTGTACCAATATAGCAGGCCAATATTGGCCTTTGATTAATTATTGATATCAGCCACAGGCAGTCAGTGTGCAGGTTTCTCCCTGACCACAGCTACATAAAGAGTCAGTAAAACCAACAATTAAGTGATACTTTCTTTGCACATTTTAGTTAACTTATTTAATTGTTCAATTATGCTCATGTAAATTGATTCCTCATTTAAAGATTGAATTTATCCCAGAGTTGTTACATGCGTACATGAGTGATTGAAGCCAAATGTTGCAGATTAAACAACGGCAATTTAGCGAGAAAGCGAACGTTAAGCGAACCTTTCCGTGTCACTCATTCACCCACCCACTCACTCTGTCTGTCTCTCACTCTGTCCGTCTGTCCATCTCTCTCATCATCCCTCACTCTCTTTCTCTTTCACTCATTCACCCACCCACTCACTCTGTCTCTCACTCTGTCCGTCTGTCCATCTCTCTCATCATCCCTCACTCTCTTTCTCTTTCACTCATTCACCCACCCACTCACTCTGTCTGTCTCTCACTCTGTCCGTCTGTCCATCTCTCTCATCATCCCTCACTCTCTTTCTCTTTCACTCGTTCTCCCTCCTTATAGAGAGCCAAAGTCGACGTCACTTTCTGCTTCAGCATGCACACCAAGAGATTTCATCCACCATTTATTTTCCCATAAACATTTCGTAAAATGCGTATAAAAATGTTTTTACTTGGTGAAACCAAGTGATTCAGCTATATTTAGAATCAGGAGAGACCAGAGAACATTTCACTCAGTCCAAAACAAAAAAAAACATGGGAAAAAAGATATTTTAATCCGCCTTATTTTTTTTTATGTTTTGATCCGAGTGGTGTCTCCTGTTTCTGAATATAGCTGAATCGGTTGGTTTGACTAAGTAAAACTATTTTCATAAGCATTTTACGAAATGTCTATGGGAAAATAAATGGCGGATGAAATCTCTTGGTGCGCATGCCTAACCCGGAAGTTGACGTGACTTTGACTCTCCATTCATCACACCCCATCCCGTCTCTCTCACACTCAGCCAAGTGAACTCAGTCAGCATCCTGATCCAGCTCTCTGTGTGGAGCTCATAAGTAGATTACCAGGTGACTGAACACCAAGCCAGCAGAGCCTGTCAGGGATTTTGGGGATCTGGACCGGCTTGAGCGCCAAATCGCCGTCCTGACCAGACCTGGCTCCAAACAGTTGTTGAATAAGTTCTTCAGTATGTTTAAAAGAAGAAGAAAAAGTACTTCTTCAACCTTACTTTGCAAGCAGGCTTCCCACTTTCAAGGCTGAGCAGTGTGATAGAGTCAAACTATCAAGTCAAAGATAGTAGTTGAATAGATTTTATATTAATATTTCAAAAAGCAGTTTGAGAGAGCTTTACTGCACTTTGCAAAGCATGGCTCATTTATAAGACAAAAAACCCCCATAGCAATGAGTGCTTAGCACCAAAGATGTTGCCAAATTTAAAAGGAGGAACTTCCAGATTACCACTTTTAAAGATGGAGTTTCTGCTGTTTTCTTCTGTTCTGTTCTGTTCAACAGCCTCACTCGAGAACATTTATGTAGTGTTCCTCTCTTCCAAACCATAAAACAGCTTGAACTGTGCATGCAGTCATGAAAACGGTAATCATCGTCTCCGCACTTTCCTCACGACAAGATCACACATGCGGTCTGACGAGCTCTCACTCTCCTGTCTGAAGTCTCTCTGTCTCTCTGTGCCATCTGGAAGTGGGCTTTGTTATCCAGTGCGGTGCAGTCACACGCTAGCTGTGGGCTAATGAACTATGACTGGAGGCTTTCTCACTTCACAGCGTCAAGGGCTTTGGCTGAGTTACAGTGTCTTGATGGCAGACGAAACTAGATGTTTGAACTCCAGAGACCAACCATGTTTTTCAAATACGTCCAGAAATAGTCTCTTCTCCTGTCCTGTCCAGCTGTCTGGAGAAGTGATTTCTCTCTCCAGCCCACCTCTGAATAATACCCTGTTCAAACCGTATTAAGCTCTTGGAGTTTTCCTTGGAGTTTTTTCCCCTTCTTCTTTCCACAAAGTAAAGTGTTCTTTCAGCAGCTCAGTTTGTCCCTGCTGGCTTTTCAGTTCTGACAAAACCGCTTAATCAAATTGTTTTTGACCGTGGATAGTGGATGTGATTAATAGAAATCCAGTCAACGACGGCGATGTCCAGGATGGCCGCCACGTTCATTAACCCAAACAAAACATACAGATTTGTCAGAGTATGATATTTAGGCATGGTAAAAAAATATATAAGAGCTTTAGAAAGCTCTCTTGAACTGATATCAGTAAGATATTTAAGGCCCCGAGTTCACAAAATGGTGCAGGTAGCAACTGAACTACAGACTGCGTTTTAACTACTGTAATACTCTACAGTATATTTACAGTGGATTTCAACATGGGTACAGACTGTTCCATAAACAGCTATTCAATGTCAAAAATTTTGCCTGGATGGTTTAAAAGGGGACGAGCTTACATGTTTTCACACTAGTTTATTCTTGCAATATTTGGTGTTGGGCAATGGTTGAGATCAATATCACGATAATCATAAGGATTTTTCTCAAGATATACAGTATATCACGATATGGTTCATGTTAGGCCTGCATGATATGAGGAAAATCTGCGATGTGCGATAACATTGTTCAATATAGCGATGACGATACGACTTGCGATAAATAAACAAATATTGAAGTATGCATATAGCTATACAGTTCCTATGTCTTTCTGCTTTAATAATGCTAACATAGACCCCAAACATAGCCTATGTCCACTGAATAAAGGAATGAAATACACACTGACTCTAGCTGAAACTACACACAGCGTGTTTGGGCTTTGGCAGAGGGGCGGAGCGCACTGTTGTAAGGGAAAGGTGTACGCTGGATTTACAACACAAGACAAAATGGTCAGATGCTGAGTGGGAATGCATGACGCATGTAAATAAAACCACCTTTGTTATTCATTGCGTTTCAGGCAGTCTTTGTGATGTGTTTATTGCACATGTTCATATTGCGATGACGATGAAAATACGATTAATTGTGCAGCCCTAGTTCATGTATGCAAATTCACGTTAATTAATCAATTAATGTTTATCTCATTGAACTGAATGGTAATGTTAGGTGTGATGTCAAACAAAACAGAAATATTCAAATAATATTCCTACAATACTTCATTTTATGAGTTTTTCAGTCAAAAACTAAAATGTGTCATCAATTTAGACAACATAAATGTGTGTCATATTAAAATATCTTTATATCATCACGATATATATTCCACTGAAAGACGATAAACGATAATATTGAATTATCGCCCAACCCTAGTTCAAGGTAGGTGTTTTTGATTTGGTTCACTACAGATCTAAAAAACAACAATAAATGTAGGAATATGCAAGTGGGTGTATAGAACAATTAGCATGTTTCCCCCCCACTTAACCTTGCTTTTCTGTGTGTTTACAGATAATGCAACGTGTGATGCTGAAAATAATACTACTGTAGCAATCCTCTGCTCTGTCTCCTTTCTTATTTACTCTCTCCCTCTGTTCACTCTCTCCTTCCTCTTCTCCCTCCTCCCTCGCCTGTTTTCTCTCTTCTCTAATGTTCTTCTGTTCTCCGTCCCTCAGCTGTGTTGACCTCGGGCTATGGTCTGCCTGCTAAGTACGTCATCCACTGTAACAGTCCAGGCTGGGGCTCCGACAAGTGTGAGGAGATGCTGGACAAGACGGTGAAGAACTGCCTGGCCTTGGCCGACGAGAAGAAACTCAAGTCGGTGGCCTTCCCCTCCATTGGTAGTGGGAGGTATGGAAAACACACACACACACACACACACACACACACAGACCTGACATCGTAGAATGTTAGGAGGAAGAAGAAAATGTATTTAGCACAGAGTTACAAAGTGCTTCACATGCAACTAAAAAAGAGAAAAATGGCAAAAATAAAATCAGTGGACAAAATTTTAAGTAGTTCAGTTCAGTTACGCTATGTTTATAGTAGAGAAATTAGACACAACATGCATGACATGTACAGTTTATAGCATTCCCTGCAGTATTCTCTCCTTATCAACACACCCTCATACACACTCTTCAGATTGACGTTGTACAATATAATGATCTGCTGAGAGGAATGTGATTATGTGAAGCATTGAATAGCTAATTATCAATCTACCGGCTGCTGCTCTAATTGAAAGGAAATGTTTTACATCTGGAAACATGAACTACAGCTTTGGAATGGCTTCAGTAACAAAGCATCAAAACATGGTCTTATGGTTCTATTGATTTCAATGTTATTAAATCGCTTTGGTAATATTTACTGTATGAAACCATTACTGTCCCAATATATTTTCATTTTTTCCAAGATACGTCTTCATATCGCTTGTATACTATTAATTTGTAGTAGGAATTTTCCGTAAACCTGGAAGGAACATTATGAAATTAAAAGCCAGTAGAATGCCATATGATTGGACACATCATAATGGCTATGGGTGTTGAAATGTCATTATCCACTGTGATTAATTTGATTTTTTTTTTGTCATGGTACTGTGTAGAGCAAATATAGCGAGTGCTGCAACATTAACTTTGCCATAATAACTATCCGTTTGCCCGTTTCCTGGGAAAGACTTCCCCAATTGAAAAGACCTCTCTCTCTCTCTCTCTCTCTCTCTCTCTCTCTCTCTCTCTCTCTCTCTCTCTCTCAGGAATGGATTCCCCAAGCAGACGGCTGCCCAGCTGATCCTGAAGGCCATCTCCAGCTACTTTGTAGCCACCATGTCTTCCACCATCAAGACCGTCTACTTTGTGCTGTTTGACAGCGAGAGCATAGGGATCTATGTGCAGGAGATGGCCAAGCTGGAAACCAGCTAAAAGAGTTTGCCTCCTTGTCCGCTTGCTTCCAATGATCCCCCATTCCCCACCTGACCCCCACATCCCCTGCCTCAGTAAAGGCTGGTTTGGATTGATTTTTTTCTTTTCTTTTTTCCCATGCAAGAAAATAGGAAGATGATTACCAGTGATTTGTAAAACACACACGCACGCACGCGCGCGCACACACACACACACACACACACACACACACACACACACACACACACACACACACACACACACACAAAAGAAGGATCTTTATTAAGGCCGGGAACTTGTTTTGCATTATGTTTATATTTTACATATATTTGTTATTATTTCTTATTTTGAACTCTGGCATTAAATGTAGAAATGCACTGTTTCTTCTGCAGTCCTTCAGTAAAAACAGTGTCAGGCAAAAGATATCCATTGAGTGAGATAACTGGCTTTTAAAATATCTAATTTTCATTATATACAAGAGATGTTGTCAGATAGCTCATCCTCAATTACAAGGCTTCCAGAGAAGTCAGTTGAATACGGGTTAATGCATGTAATAGCAGCAAAGATAGCTATCCTCTTCCTTTTGAACTAAAAAACACAAGACAATTATTTCAATGTATTATTTTTCTAATCAATTCTGCTTTTTGGATAGTCTTCTACTGTATACTGAAAAGTTAAAGAAGAAAGAAAAGTTAAGTTCACTATACTTACGGAGACTATTAACGGAATATTGGAATACATCTTTTTTTTGTGCTGTGTGTTACAAAATCCTGTTGGTTTTTGCCTTTCTTCATACAGTGTGCTGCAGAGACCTTGAATTTCCAATAATAATAATAATTCAATAAATAAATGGGGAAAAATACAAATAAAAAAATCAGCAATTGGAAGAAGCGCTTAATTAATCTCATAAATCTCATAAATGCCCATTATATATCTTGTATATACATTTTACAATGTCACTAATCATGGTACTAGAGTCATAAAAAAATTCAGTAAAAAAATAAAATGAATAAAAAATAATAATATGTAATGACATACAATTGTACAACTGCAGAGGAAAGGTTTTTGCAGGACACAAATGTTTATATTGTGTGTTCCTATCAATGTTTATATAGATGGAGTATTTGTGAAATGTTATAGTAAAATATTGGACTGTAACATAGATTTTTATTTTCTATTTTAATTTTCACACTGATTCTAAAGGCACAGGCGATTTTGGAAAAAAGAAAGAAAAAGTAATAGATTGTTTTTGCGTGTTTTTGTCTTTGTTAAGCCATAAACAAATGCAATTGTATTAATTTTGCTGGAAGGAGTAGCACTCTACTGTTTCTATGGTTTCTCTCCCAGCTACCACTAGATGGCTCTCTATAACCAAGAATTGAAGTTTCATCACAGCCATTTCCTGTGCTGGAGTAACCCCTTTAATGAGGAGGGCTGCACAGACATTGGTCGATTTGAGTTGGATATTAATTGGGATCAACGGATGTACACGAGAAACCTGATTGCTCTGCTGCATTTGGACTTTTCAATAACTTTCTTATGATAAATGTAAAATGCTTTCTAAAGAATTGCTACAATTGATGATTATACACAAGGTCTGTACAGTCCGGTAATAAAATGCCTTTCAAAACATGGACTTGTTCCTGTTGAATTTATGAGATCGTTTTGTATTTCATGCAGACATAGGCCTACAGTAAAGGGAGGAGGAGGTCTTGAATGTAATAATAAATCCATGTCCGCTCTAGCCGATTGAAATGAGTATAATACAGAGTGGTGCAGAACAAATGGCAGACGCATGATGCAACTTTTTACATTTGATTTGATTGAGTGCCACACTCGGTTCAAGTATCCCCCATGTCCTCTAGCCCAGTGCTTCTCAATGTGGGGTCCATGCAGCAAAATGACTTATTAAACCTCACTATTATTTAATTTACAGAAAGTTAACACAATTATAGAATGTAGAATGTCTGTTTTGATCTTAGTTTGTCAAGTGGGCGGAGTCTGTGGCCCTAATGTGGACTGTATTAGGATCCTTGATATGAAAAGGGGTGAGAATCATTCAATCAGCCTATCAATCCTCTGCGTGTGTGTGTTGTATTTCTCTGAGGATAGAAAGATGAGAAAAGTCCTCAGAGTGAAGACATTTTGGCCGGTCTCACTTCTGTAGGAGCTATTATGGGATTAGGACCAGGCTTTATAGGGTTAAGGTTAGATTCAGTTGAGGTTGGGGTAAGGGTTAAGGTTAGATTCAGTTTAGGTTGGGGTAAGAGTTAAGGTTAGATTCAGTTGGGGTAAGAGTTAAGGTTAGATTCAGTTGAGGTTGGGGTAAGGGTTAAGGTTAGATTCAGTTTAGGTTAGGGGAATTCAGTTCCTGTCTCCCATATGGGCAGACAGAGCATGGGCACACAAGTTTTATATTCCCTCCCTCCTCTTTTGGGTTTGGGGTAAGAGTTACGGTTAGATTCAGTTTAGGTTGGGGTAAGAGTTAAGGTTAGATTCAGTTTAGGTTGGGGTAAGAGTTGACTCAATGATTACTTTGCCAGTGCTTCGGTTTCTGGCCATCTCCCTTCACCACACGTGTATTTTCAACTGCTGAAAGGTGAACAAATGGCATTGCAACACATTCTGTTGTTGGGCCGAAAATCAAAGCAAAACACTATTTTTCTTTGTGAGACAGTATCACCTTTACATTACATAAATGTTTCTGTTGGATCTCTGCTCTTATAGATACAGTCAGTTTGAGTGGGAATGCCCACAAAATGTTACTACAGCTGGCGCACGAGACTAGATGGTGGGGGGAAACCCCCATATATCTCAATGGGCTGACTCACCAAAGGACAGTGCTGCGGCTGTACACTACAGGATTGGGGATTCAAGAGCAGGTACATAGACGTCTGTTCAAATGTGCGTTTACTGCAGGGGTTGAATCCCTGATCCTGTCTGCCTGGGCTGGGCTAGCAGCTGAATGCTAACTATGCTGGCTGGGAAGAACGGGAGGATTTCCCCCATGCTGACCTATTGACCACGCGTCTATGACGAGACACCGCCTGAATGAATGTATCTCTTATGTTTTCAGTTGTGAAAATGCAACTTTTAATTAAATGAGTGGATACCCGCCTTCAATGGTATTCGACCAATCACAAGTGGAGAAATGAGCGGATATCCCACCTTATTTTGACCAGATACCCTGCCTTATTTTTTTGTCCAACTTTGAGACCCCCGAAGTCCAGACGGTAGGCAGAAGCATTTGTAAATTGCTGGAGCCAACGCATCTGTCTTGAGAGATGGTCCTAACAACTGTTTTAAGTCTCTGTGTTTGTGTATAAGATATAGATTTTAGGGGAGTTTGGATGCAGGTTCAGGTGCCATGCAGGCCGAGGTTGGTGAGCTGTCCTGGGGCTGCAGTGTGCTATGAGGACCACGTCGGAGTCAGATGGGGGTCACTTTCCCAGCCAGCCAGGGAGGCAGGGACCCGGGACCTCCTCTGAGGGCGCCCATCTGAGGCCTAATCCCCAGGAAATACAGGCAGGTTTCACCCCCACTCCGTCCCACCATCCATCCATCCATCCCTCCCCACTTCTCCTCGCAGGCAGAAAAGCTCCGTAAATTCAAAGCATCTGTACGGGCAAGGGCCAATCCCAGGGCTGCCTTTCCCAGAGCCCGCGCAGATGAAATTTTATTCTTTGCACGAAAAAATTACAGGCGGAGGGGAGGGAGGAAAAACACAAAATAAAGTAAAGCAAACAGTGGGGGAAGATCAAGGAGGAGAGGAGGCGAGGGGTAAGGAGCTGCTCATCAGAGATCTTTCCAGTGTGTTCATAAGAAGAATGTAATATTATGTTCGTCATGACTGGAGCCTTCACTGAAGTCTAGTGGTAACACAGTCTGTTTCTAACTGCTACTGATTTGGGATGTGCTCTCCTTCTGCTCAAGTGTTGGCGTTTGTTGTTGAAGCCTAGAAAATGATAAATGATAAATAAACTGTCAATTGAAAGTAATTTGCGGGATTAATTGCGATGATTTAGAAAAATTAACCACACTGGTTTGTAAAGAAAATGGGCAGGGGGAGAGTCATGCAGGGGCAGTTTGAATGGCTGTTGCCTGGCCTTCCTAGTGTTCATATCCTGCTGTGTATGTCTTGATGTAGGTGCAACACTTTCTACTGAATGAAATATAGTGAAATCAGATTATTGTTCATTTTACTGCAGACCCCTGACCCCCCGTAGTGACCCCTGGGGGTCCCTGGACCTCACTTTGGGAAACCAGAGTGCCAAGCCACTTATGTTAGAATAAGTTAATAATACAGAAACCTCCATATCCCCTTGCGGTAAAATTGGTTTTCAAGTGGAGCAGAAAACAAAGTCACTGTGAAGTGTATTGTGAGTGTGGTTGAGGTTTAAACAGTAGTCTTTGGTTGTTTTGGGTCAGCACAGAGTCTGATGTGGTCGGAAACAAAGTCACACAAGAACCTAGATAATTTCCCAGAACTCACTAGTTGGATTTACACATGAGCAACAAGAACAATATTATATTTCACCTCGTTTGACCCATTGACTGTATATAAGATGGTTTGACCCAGATTGGATATTTTTTTATCCCAGTTTAAAGAGAAGAAATGATTGAAACTGAGGGAAAATCAGACCTGAGATAAATAGTATCTGTTTTAATCTATCAGATGGGGGATGTGGTTAACCCATTGACATAATATATAACCACATCAGGACAGTTCAGATAGTGTCAGATAGCCGTCAGTCACAGAAAACTGATTTGTAAACATGGAACAAAAAAAAGGGCTAAAACTGCAATAATTGCAAATACATCCCCTCCCCCATTCCCCTGTGTAATATAGGCTATACTCTGAATTCTCTGTCATTATCTTTCATCATCGTGCCATCATTCTTACCACAGTCTACTCACTTTTCTGATGCGAGCCTCTGCCTGCCAACATAGCATTATGAGGAAATCTCTTCCTAATCAGGGTGGGGGGGGGGGGGGGGGGGGGGGGGGGGGGGGGGATAACTTTTGTTTGGGCTTACAGAAGAAGCTGTATCCAAAAATCCAATATGGCTTCCCTGCTCATACTCACAAGTCCTCCCTGTTCTCCTCGGAACCTGACTACTGACTGTAATTCTTATATTATTTGAAAAGTCCCACAACAAGACTAGAATCCAACATAGAGTAGGCAATGGTCTTTGTAATTTGAGTTGCAGAATGGGCTGGTGATGATGCGCAAGACCATCCTGTAATCAAAAGACTGCAGGTTCAAACCCCACAACAGCCAATGCATACCAATCAACCCATGTGTCCTGCTGAAGTGACACTGAGCAAGACACTAACTAAATGCCTAACATGTAAAATGTAGCAGATGTAGTTCAGAGTACACAACAGGTAATCCTTTTTTACACTGCATTTCAACAGGTTACAATAAAGGGAAGCCAGCTTTCCTCTACTCTATGGCCGACCGTGAGCCTGTGTCCCTTAATCCTATGATCCACAAGCATTAAACAAGGCTAAAGAAGGGATCTCCAACAGCTACCAAAGGCTGGGAGGGAGTGCCACCCCCTCTCTCTCTCCATGTCACTTTCAGTCCACAAGTCCTCTCTGAACCTGTGTGACTGTGGGCCCGCCGTCTCTCTGTCTCCATGTCACTTTCAGTCCACAAGTCCTCTCTGAGCTTGTGTGACTGTGGGCCCTCTGTCTCCATGTCACTTTCAGTCCACAAGTCCTCTCTGAGCCTGTGTGACTGTGGGCCTGCCGTCTCTCTGTCTCCATGTCACTTTCAGTCCACAAGTCCTCTCTGAGCCTGTGTGACTGTCGGCCCATCTCTGTCTCCATGTCACTTTCAGTCCACAAGTCCTCTCTGAGCCTGTGTGACTGTGGGCCCACCGTCTCTCTGTCTCCATGTCACTTTCAGTCCACAAGTCCTCTCTGAGCCTGTGTGACTGTGGGCCCACCGTCTCTCTGTCTCCATGTCACTTTCAGTCCACAAGTCCTCTCTGAACCTCTGTGACTGTGGGCCCATCCTCTCTCTGTCTCCATGTCACTTTCAGTCCACAAGTCCTCTCTGAACCTCTGTGACTGTGGGCCCGCCGTCTCTCTGTCTCCAAGTCCTCTCTGAGCCTGTGTGACTGTGGGCCCGCCATCTCTCTGTCTCCATGTCACTTTCAGTCCACAAGTCCTCTCTGAGCCTGTGTGACTGTCGGCCCATCTCTGTCTCCATGTCACTTTCAGTCCACAAGTCCTCTCTGAACCTGTGTGACTGTGGACCCGCCGTCTCTCTGTCTCCATGTCACTTTCAGTCCACAAGTCCTCTCTGAGCCTGTGTGACTGTGGGCCCACCATCTCTCTGTCTCCATGTCACTTTCAGTCCACAAGTCCTCTCTGAGCCTGTGTGACTGTGGGCCCACCGTCTCTCTGTCTCCATGTCACTTTCAGTCCACAAGTCCTCTCTGAACTTCTGTGACTGTGGGCCCGTCGTCTCTCTGTCTCCATGTCACTTTCAGTCCACAAGTCCTCTCTGAACCTCTGTGACTGTGGGCCCGCCATCTCTCTGTCTCCAAGTCTTCTCTGAGCCTGTGTGACTGTGGGCCCACCATATCTTCGAGTGACAGCAGATAAGCAGGGCCGCTCCCAGCTACGCTCTCCTGGCACCTCGAAAGGGTTAAGTCGGATCCGAGGCCTGGCCACATCGCACTGTTGGGCCATTTAGCACAGGAAACCTGATAGTTTGGTCCCTTTTGATGGCCTGATTCCCGGGCTTAGGAGAATAAATTAAATGCAATCCCCGCCTAGGCCTCAGCTGCAGCGGCAGGGCATACTGATTTAGGATTTTCATCTGAAGAGCTTTGCCCCCCTCCCCTCTCTGCTTCCCTCCATCCCCCCATCCATCCCCCATCACCCTTGCCCCACAACACACATGAGAACGCTGAATGTAGTCTAAAAGATGGCTTTGGTGCGGCCGTAATGACGTGTCAGTCCGGCTGTCAGTCACTTTGAGGGCTGGACAGGGGACAGGAGGAGAGGGGTGTAATTGCTGCTCCGTTGGCTTTGGAGAAGAGAAACCAGAGGACACAGGAATTGAGATGTGTCACCTGGAGGCTCAAGGCTGAGATTCAGATATTCAGTCCTGATCCCCGCTGCCCCGTCGCACTGCAGCGGCTTCAGCAGAGCCCCCGGTCTTATGTCTGCGGAGGGGGGGTCTTATGGCTGCGGAGGGGGGGTCTTATGGCTGGGGGGATAAGCAGCCTGTAATATGTGTTTAGACTGCTGATCTCTGAGTCCACGTCACCGCCTCTGTGACCAGCTGATCTCTGAGTCCACGTCACCGCCTCTGTGACCAGCGGCAAAGCAGCACTGAGGATTTGGAGGGTTGGATCCCCGGTTCCCCCCATTTTCTCCCCAATTATACTTGGCCAATTCCCCCGGCTGTCCCGGCTGTGGCTCCACCCCCTCTGCCGATCTGGGGAGAGTTGTAGACTAGCACATGCTTCCTCCGATACATGTGCAGTTGCCAGTCGCTTCTTTTCACCTGACAGCGAGGCAGGACGTAGCACGTGGGAGGATCACGCTATTCCCCCCAGTTCCCCTCCCCCAAGGCGCCGCAACTGACTGGAAGCGGCACTAGTGCAGCGACCAGAACACATACCCTGAATCCGGCTTCCCACCCATAGACACGGCCAAAAGTGCCTGTATGGATGGATGCTCAACCAAGCCGGAGGTCGCACGGGGGCTCAAACCTGCGACCCTTGTGTTAGTAGGCAGGGAAAGCATCCCCCTTGTTAAGTGTATAATAAAGCTGCACAATGGTGTGGCAGTATTAGAACCAGAGAGGTCATTTGGCAGCGAGAGGAAGCTGTTTGAATTTTGAAGACTTTAATACAGACTCACTCGCACTCATTTTATGTCAAAGTCTTTGACAACAATCCGACATGTTGGGAGGTACGGTGGTGCAGTGGTAAGCACTATCGCCTCACAGCTCGAAGGTCGTGGGTTCGATTCCCACCTGGGCCGATGTGAACACTGAAGGAATGCGTGCCCGTCCGCATGTCCTCGAGTGCCCACCACCCGGGTGGGGTCGGCAAAATGGCCTTTCTGTGTGGAGTTTGCATGTTCTCCCCATGCCTCCCGGGGGTCTCCTTCATATAGGAACCCCCTTCACAAAAACATGCAACATCCTGGTTGCTTATATGGTTCCTCCTCTGATCGTTAAGGGCGCCTGTTCAGAGGGAGGGGAACTGGTTGGAATAGCGTGAACCTCCCACGTGCTATGTCCTACCGGTGAAGCTTCCTCGGGCAGGTGAAAAGAAGCGGCTGACTTGACTGCCCATGTCTCGGAGGATGCATGGAATCAGTCTCGGCCCTCCCCAGATCGGCAGAGGATGGAGTAGCAACCAGGATTGAGTAATTCAAATGAGCACTAAACGGGGGATAAAAATGGGATAAAAAATCGGGAAAAAAACATTAAAAAAACAAAAAACAAAAAAAACAATCCGACATGTCTTCATTGGAGATAACTTGATATCTTATATTTTTAGTTTTCTTTTAAAGATGCTCATAAAATGTGCATTTTCCCATTTTAATGAATCATAGGGGGTTCAGGGCACTTCTCTTGATTCACTCTAGACTGATACAAGGGTTCTTTACTGTGGGAATCTTGCATAATGCAGCTTTAAAGGGAAAGTAAGGACAAATTGCAATGCAATGTAAGCATGTTCTGCTATGAATCATCAAGTGTACAGAACCACAAAATATCAATCTATGCAGGAGAAGCAGTGCTGGAACTCTTTCTTTCTCTCCTCCCTCAGGCTCTTTCTCTATCAATCCATCTGTCACTGGTGGGCAAACAGGCTGTATGCTGCTCTTGTACTGTATGCTCCATGAGCAGCCGTGGGTGGTCGCCTCCATGTCTTCATCCACAGTTTGGTGAGCAGTCAAACCTCCATGTCTTCATCCACAGTGTGGTGAGCAGTCAAACCTCCATGTCTTCATCCACAGTTTGGTGAGCAGTCAAACCTCCATGTCTTCCACAGTGTGGTGAGCAGTCAAACCTCCATGTCTTCATCCACAGTGTGGTGAGCAGTCAAACCTCCATGTCTTCACAGTGTGGTGAGCAGTCAAACCTCCATGTCTTCACAGTGTGGTGAGCAGTCAAACCTCCATGTCTTCACAGTGTGGTGAGCAGTCAAACCTCCATGTCTTCACAGTTTGGTGAGCAGTCAAACCTCCATGTCTTCACAGTTTGGTGAGCAGTCAAACCTCCATGTCTTCACAGTGTGGTGAGCAGTCAAACCTCCATGTCTTCACAGTTTGGTGAGCAGTCAAACCTCCATGTCTTCATCCACAGTTTGGTGAGCAGTCAAACCTCCATGTCTTCATCCACAGTGTGGTGAGCAGTCAAACCTCCATGTCTTCATCCACAGTGTGGTGTGCAGTCAAACCTCCATGTCTTCATCCACAGTGTGGTGAGCAGTCAAACCTCCATGTCTTCATCCACAGTTTGGTGAGCAGTCAAACCTCCATGTCTTCATCCACAGTGTGGTGAGCAGTCAAACCTCCATGTCTTCATCCACAGTGTGGTGAGCAGTCAAACCTCCATGTCTTCACAGTGTGGTGAGCAGTCAAACCTCCATGTCTTCATCCACAGTTTGGTGAGCAGTCAAACCTCCATGTCTTCATCCACAGTGTGGTGAGCAGTCAAACCTCCATGTCTTCATCCACAGTGTGGTGAGCAGTCAAACCTCCATGTCTTCACAGTTTGGTGAGCAGTCAAACCTCCATGTCTTCATCCACAGTGTGGTGAGCAGTCAAACCTCCATGTCTTCATCCACAGTGTGGTGAGCAGTCAAACCTCCATGTCTTCACAGTGTGGTGAGCAGTCAAACCTCCATGTCTTCACAGTTTGGTGAGCAGTCAAACCTCCATGTCTTCATCCACAGTTTGGTGAGCAGTCAAACCTCCATGTCTTCATCCACAGTGTGGTGAGCAGTCAAACCTCCATGTCTTCACAGTTTGGTGAGCAGTCAAACCTCCATGTCTTCATCCACAGTGTGGTGAGCAGTCAAACCTCCATGTCTTCATCCACAGTGTGGTGAGCAGTCAAACCTCCATGTCTTCATCCACAGTGTGGTGAGCAGTCAAACCTCCATGTCTTCATCCACAGTGTGGTGAGCAGTCAAACCTCCATGTCTTCATCCACAGTGTGGTGAGCAGTCAAACCTCCATGTCTTCACAGTTTGGTGAGCAGTCAAACCTCCATGTCTTCACAGTTTGGTGAGCAGTCAAACCTCCATGTCTTCCACAGTGTGGTGAGCAGTCAAACCTCCATGTCTTCCACAGTGTGGTGTGCAGTCAAACCTCCATGTCTTCATCCACAGTGTCATCCACAGTTTGGTGAGCAGTCAAACTTCAATGTCTTCATCCACAGTGTGGATGAAGACATCCACAGGGCGTCTCCAGCAAATTGATGAATCGTTAAACTTCATTATTTAATTTACCAGCACAATTAGAGCATCTAGAAGGAATTCTGTTCTGATCATATTTTCACTGTTATCTCTCTACCTACATTACAGATGGAGGTCTGGACCAAATCATATCAAACAATACAAATATTCTCTGATTTGGGTCCAAGAGACAAAATGTCATCAAATGGGGGTCTGTGGCCCTAATGTGGACTAAATTATCACCATAAAGGAACAATGCAGAATTCATGTGACCATATCGACATTTGAGTCGAAAACCCTTACAGTACATGTGCAAGTTGTTCAGGAGGTAAGGAATTTGTTCCTCGACACTCATGGCCTATTTTTGAAGTTGTGAAGGGTTTTTACACAGGTTTAAAAGACTTGAGGGTGATTTTATAATATAAGAATAGGTGTTACTTTAATGGTGGATATCTCAGTTTGGAACAATACAATAGGGATTGGGTGTTGGAATGAGAGAGAAAAAACTGTGGATTTGATGTCATGGGAACGGGATGCAGGGTCAGGTAATGCATCACGTTGTAAATTGCTTTTATTGGTCTTGCCAGGGTCTTGGGGTTAGGCTGAGGTTATTCAGGGCTCACACATCTCCAGACACACACGCACGCACGCACGTACGCACGTACGCACACACGCACACACACACCCACACACACACGCAGGCATATACAGATACAGACACAAAACGCACACATGCCAGACTGTCTTTATCGCTCCTTCTGTCACACACACACACACACACACACACACACACACACACACACACACACACACACACACACACACACACACACACACACACACACACACACACACACACACACACACAACACACACACACACACACACACACACACACACACACACACACACACACACACACACACACACACACACACACGGGGGCAAACTGTCTGTGGGGTTAATCTGAGGGCCAGATCAAAGGGTCAGGTCCAGGAGATAAACTCAGGCCCTGGAGGTTCCAGCTCTCCTCTCCTCTCCTCTCCTCTCCTCTCCTCTCCTCTCCTCTCCTCTCCTCTCCTCTCCTCTCCTCTCCTCTCCTCTCCTCTCCTCTCCTCTCCTCTCCTCTCCTCTCCTCTCCCCTCCCCTCCCCTCTCCTCTCCTCTCCTCTCCCCTCCCCTCTCCTCTCCTCTCCTCTCCTCTCCTCTCGTCTCCTCTCCTCTCCTCTCGGTCTATCTGCAAATGGTTAAGCTCAAGGTGATTCATGGCGGCTTGGCGAGCGGCCCCAGAGGATTCTGGGCCAGATAGAGGGGGATTTGTCCGCTGCCATTCCCCCGCAGACGCACGGACGTTAAGGGGGCTACACACCATGGGAACGACAAAGAACTAGCGGCAATGAAGGCAGACTGATATGTCGCCTCACAACGTTTTTCCAGAGCCACAAATTTGCACTTGAACACACCGCAAATACTACAGCCGACGGTCAACTAGCGCGAACGTTCTGTGCCATGCGTGAGACCTAGGATGAAAGAAAGCAACATTTGCCTAGTGTTTGTCACCACTTTTTCCTAATATGGCTACTTAGTAATGGAGAATATGTTTGATAAAAAGTTACAAATGGCACTGCCATTGTCAGCCCTTGCCTGCATGGTCTTTTGCTTGTGGAAGAAGAAAGGAAGAGGTAGAGGTGAAAAATGAGGAGAAACCGCACTAAATGGGTCATATAATGCAGCTCAATAGGCTTTCCCGAAGGCCATGTCATTGTGAAAATATCTGTGTATCGGAATTATCAGGTGAGATGAAGTTGTAAAATGAAAAGTTTTGTGGGTGCCCTCTCTTCTCCTGCACTGCTTCGCTACCAGCTGACCAGCCAATCAGAGTGATTTCTCTCACTGATGGCCTGATGCCGATTCAACATGTTGAACTATCTGAAAAAGCTACCGACAAGGCTAACTAGAGGCAAAGACACCACAAAAACTAGGGTGATAGATGCTCACCGATAGCCCAGACATGGCTGACAGCCCAGAGCCGACAGACCAGACATGGCCGACAGACCAGAGCCGACAGACCAGACATGGCCGACAGACCAGACATGGCCGACAGCCCAGAGCCGACAGACCAGACATGGCCGACAGCCCAGACATGGCTGACAACCCAGATATGGCCAAGAGCCCAGACATGGCCGACAGACCAGACATGGCCGACAGCCCAGACATGGCCGACAGCCCAGACATGGCCGACAGACCAGACTTGGCCGACAGACCAGACATGGCCGACAGACCAGACTTGGCCGACAGACCAGACATGGCCGACAGCAATAAATGAGCTGTATGGGAGTCAGGGGTTTTACTCTGTTGCTGCGCTCTGAGTCTCTGCGTGCTCCGAACCAGACGTGAGAGCCGCTCAACAGACCCCCGAGATAAAAGACCCCTCAGCCCTGACAGGATGAAAACACACTTCCCAAATTATACTCTCTACTGGCTTTGTGTCAGGGATCTGCAGAAAGGAATCCTCTCTGGCTTTTGAAAAGGCCAAATATTCTGACGGTTGAATGTCGGGGAGGCTTTATTGGGCAGAAAATGTTGAATAGGAAGCGAAAGGCCTTTGCTTGTTCCTGCTTGATTTGGAATACGCTCCTCACAATGTGAAGAGGGGGCGGATGAATGGGCGCGTGTGTCATCGCCGCTGACATGCTAAATGAAGGGTATCAAAGCATGGAAGTGTAGCACGGAGAGAGAGAGAGAGAGGACGAGCAAAAGAAGAAGAAAGAAACAGAAAAAGGAGAACTGTATGAGATAAGAGCGGAAAAAAGAGGTCAAGATAGAATGAGAGAGAAGAGAAAAGTACATCTCAACCCTGGGAAGAATCGTCAGCTGCCGCCTTTACACAAACAGGCCGCAAATATGTGATGTTTCCATTAGGGACTTACCCCTTGAAGCTCTTGGTTCATTGTCACTCAGTTCATTCATCACTGCTACCTGGTGATGTTACCTGTAGGAAGAGGTGGAGACAGAGACAGAGGGAGGTCGCCCTCCGGCTAATTGGGATCCCAACCTTCGTCTTCAGAGTGAGAGCTCTCTCACCTCAGTGCTTTGACACCTTTAGAAGGAGACAGGTGACGCCGGGGTGCCCCCCACCCAAGAAGAGAGGAAGGGGGAGGTGAGGGTGCACCTTGGGGCGAGCTTTGGCGCCATGACTCAGATTTGTCTGTTTGTGTGTTTCTTGTGTGTGTGTGTGTGTGTGTGTGTGTGTGTGTGTGTGTGTGTGTGTGTGTGTTTGTGTGTGTGTGTGTGTGTGTGTGTGTGTGTGTGTGTGTGTGTCTGTCTGTCTGTCTGTGTCTGTTTTTCTGTCTGTCTGTGTTCATGATAGCCTACAGTACATGTGG
>NC_139623.1:34244388-34311888 GCF_964638095.1 Poromitra crassiceps
ACGCAAACCAGTGTTCAGCAGGATAATCTTCACACATGAGGACCACTTTTATGAGTTGTGAAGCTTTTACGTGCCGTTAAAAGGGCGGCTAGCTAGCAAACGGCTAAATGAGACTACACTGTTGAGTCGACGGGGATATTATACGTCAATCAGCAGCGCACACATCAACAACACTCCAGGTTGAATTGGCTGTGGTGACGTGACGTGGAAGCCTATGCGACACTGTGTGTAGTTCTGGAATAGCTTAGCATGAGCTTTTTACTTCTAGGGCTTGCATTTACACTTCAAAACTCATGAAAGTGGTCCTCATGTCAGATTATCTCGCTGAACACTGGTTCGCGTTTGAATACGCTTGCGTTGCCCACAGACCTTATTTGAAGCATCGCGCCAAAAACCCATTCAAAAAACCCATAGGCGAAAACAGTGAAGAACCCGGAAGTCCGGGACTTCCGCGGTCCGACTACAAAAATACGTCATCCCTGCGGTACTCTATGAATGTCATGAATTTCTTCTTGCAGATCATGCAGATCACGTCACTCCAACTAGTTCTAGTAGATGGGGGTACGGTGGCGCAGTCGGTAGCGCTGTCGCCTCACAGTCAGAAGGTCCTGAGTTCGATTCTCGCCTGGGACACTGTGGGCGCTGTGGTTGTGTTCCCCCCCATATCTTCAGTGCCCACTGCCCAGGTGGGTTATCTCGTCGTAAGGGCCTTTCTCTCTGTGTGGAGTTTGCATGTTCTCCCCGTGCTCCCCCAGGGGGTTCCTCCGTATATAACCCCCCCACTAAAAACATGCAGAAGATCAGATCGTCATCGTCATCCGACCAGTGACGACAACATCCGAAGTTGGTCCCCGGGCGCTGTACGAGAAAGCGACCACTGCTCCTGGCCTGCCCCCCGGAGGAAAGGACATGCCTGGATGGGTTAAATGCAGAGGACACTTTTCACCGGCCACCGTCAGCATGAGTGTGTTGTGGCCGCATGCATGTATTGTGGTGTTCGTGTGACAATAAAAGACGGGGCTTGTCCGTTAGGAGAGAGTTCCTTCCACCTCCTTCTCCTCCGGAGCCTTATGCATACCCGTCCTGTCTTCCTTTCTTTCCCATCCCCACTTCTTAACAGCCTCAGCATATGATACCTTCTGTGGTTAAATGTGACATTTTTTGTGATGTCCTTCCTGGCTGAGGAGGCTACATAAGTGGTGGGAGTATAAGTAGGGAGAAGAGGACAAGTGGCGCATCATCTCTAGAGTCCCCACCCTAGGAATCGAGCGCCTCCTACCGCCTCGGGGTCCCCATGCCTGTGTGTCTGACCACAGGACAGGTGCTTCAGCCCCCTCATCCATGGATTCAAAGGAAATATCCCCAATCACTTCTGCTTATGTGGGCATGATAATCAGGATGCCCTATTATGTTATCATCATCACTCAGTCTCAGATCAGTGTCAGAGTCTTGAGGATGTTTTGGTACAAGGGCCAGAAAATTCCGTGGTGGTGGAAAGGGCCAGGTTTTACTCTGGGAACCCTAAGCAGGATGGGGTCCCTGGAAGTGGCGCGGCCCGCCCCCCGCCATTTCTGAATGCTTGATTGTTTTTTTAATTGAATTTACTCATACCATTACAGCTACGCAAAAATCTCTTACAAAAGTTACTTAAATAAGATTGCCGAGCTCTATTGATTATTTCACCTTGATATTATTCATGACAGACTTGATGACACATTGATATTGATGCTGCTTATTCAGCTTCCAAAGACATGTTCTCCTACTATTCTCTGCTCCTTTCATGCTGTCCGCTCTCCCCTGCTCTGCTCTCCACTGCATTGCAAGACATTTTTTAAGGGGAACCTGAGGAGGAATGCCGTTCCCCCTCTCGTTCTCGCGTTCCCTCTCAATGTTTACTTTGTTCCCAGGCGTTCCCCCCCATTTCCACCACTGCTTGAACCAGAAAATGATTTAGCCTCCATCTATTATTTGGAAAACACAGACACAGAAAGAAGATGAAAAAACGAAATCATGCACTTTTATAATGCTATGATAGTATACCAACAAATGTCAGCATGTTTGTTAGATAGCTAAAATAACATACTTACAGTATTCCATGGAAAATAGTCAATTTTAAACATGCTCTACCAAACTGTTGAGTTGCCACTCCATGGAAAAAATTTTTACCATGAAGTGATAACTCAACCGTTTGGTAGAGCAGTTATTTTTATTTATTTTACTCTTATAAGACGTTATAAGACCATTATAAGAGTTTTTTGTTGTTGAATCAAGTTACATAATGTTAATGTAGCTACATAATGTGTACAAAAAAACTAAGCTTACCTTTGAAAGTTCAACCAAAAATAGTCCACATGTCAGGAGTGATTTTCTCTTTCCAATTTACTAGACTGAAAAGGCTTCCTGTTAAAAAGCAGAGTGACCTCTAGTGTAATTTCTACATAGCATACCTCAACCGAGTGGTAGAGACACTGGCGTAAGGATCGGCGGTGCAGGCGGTGCAATGCACCGGGGCCCAGAGCCGTCAAGGGCCCATGAAGAGCGAGACATACTTACGGTTTCTGCGGCAGTCCGACTCCAAATAAACTTCCATGTTGTATTATGCAGTCAGCACTTGCCCTCATGTAGCTTACTAGGCTAACGAATGCTATAGCTTTAAGTTTATTTTACTGGATTCAGTTGATTGGTGTCATCGTAAAAAAAAGAAAAGAAAAAAGAAATACGAGCGCGTTCTCTTTCCAACGTGTCAGTGGAGTCTCCTGTGAGGTTCTGGTGACATCATTGACCATATGGAGCTGGAGCAAGAAAAGGGCAATATCCCTTCACGTAGGCTTAGCATGGCTCTTGTTTACCAGTGTCTTGGGTCCTTCAGGGGCTGCTGCTAATGCACAATAGACGGCTGACAAAATCTGCCTGACGAAAAAATAATGAGTGAGTCTATATTTTCCATAACAATATAATTGTTAGGTAGGGCCCAGAGCAAATATTTGCACCGGGGAGAGATGGCTCAATAAGGTTGAGTTCACCACATTTTTCAATAAGAAATAGTGACTCAAAATGTGCTCTACCAAATGGTTGAGCAGACAGGGTTGAGAATTCGGACACAAGTAAAAAATGGTGAACACAATGGAGTCCACTATTTCTGTAATAGGGAATTGTTTCCAACAGGGCTAGTGTGTACTTCTGTCATTCTAGTTCTATCTGCCTCTTGTTTTCTCTGTCTGGTCTATCTTTTGCTTCTCTCTCTCTCTCTCTCTCTCTCTCTCTCTCTCTCTCTCTCTCTCTCTCTCTCTCTCTCTCTCTCTCTCTCTCTCTCTCTCTCTCTCTCTCTCTCTCTCTCTCTCACTCTCTTTTTAATAAGGCACAATGAGCAGTCAAATAGACTTCATCAGAGATAATGGGGGTGTTGGAATGCAGTAGAGTGGTTGGGATCCGCGTTTCCATTAAGATAATTAGTTGTATGGGAACTGACCTAGGTGGTCTAATCTGGAGGAAATTACCTCAGCCTATTGTTGTAGGACTGTAAATGTACTGTCTGTAAATATAATGAGGGCGTTTATGTTTTAGGATTTTGGAGAGCAACAATGAAAATGCTGACTTTAAAGAAGATTGATTTCATTATTTTAAGTGCATAGATGATATATTGTGTGTTATAATTATGTACTAGTATATAATGATTTCCAAAGTATTGTTTGTAGGTGCTCTTCTTGTGTATGCTACAAATGCTGTCAAATACTTCAGGATCTTTGAGGCCATTCAGACTGAGCCTCTGTGATGAATGACAGCTTAAAATCACAATGAAATAGGATTTTGAGAGAATCTTGCTTCCTTGATGTGATGTATTTCTTGTTGAAACAAGACATTGAGGCATAACGCATAACATTCAAAAGGGCAAACCAATATAAGATCAGTTACTGTAGGCAATTTTATTTGATGGGATAGTAGAGCAGTGTTTCCCAACCAGGGGTACATGTACTCCTAGGGGTACTTGAGCAGCTTGCATGGGGTACATGGAAAGATTGGGGATAACATATTATTTATTTATTATTTCATTTAATTGATTTATTATTTAAGCATCAAATGCATGAGTGAGGGGTAATTGGTAAGGGAAAACAGCTCAAGGGGTACATAAGACAAAAAAGGTTGGGAACCACTGCAGTAGAGGATTGTTCAAAAACCTTTTATGGGTTTTTTTAAATCCCCAAATTTAACCAAGTGGTTGTGTGATTTTTAGTGTATTTAATTAATCTGATAATTCAATGCACCAACCTGACAACCTTTCAGAGGTGTGTGTGTGTGTGTGTGTGTGTGTGTGTGTGTGTGTGTGTGTGTGTGTGTGTGTGTGTGTGTGTGTGTGTGTGTGTGTGTGTGTGTGTGTGTGTGTGTGTGTGTGTGTATGGTCAAGTACAGTATGATGTTTCACTCCCACCCTCACCTCCTTCCCTACTTCAAATTGCACACACACACACACACACACACACACACACACACACACACACACACACACACACACACACACACACACACACACACACACACACACACACACACACACACACACACACACACACACACACACACACACACACACACACACACACACACACACACACACACACACACACCCACCCACCCACACCTCCACAACTGCATCTCCACCCATTAAACATATTGTCTGTGTTGTCTCTGTCCCTCCATCTGTGTCCTTGTGTGCCAGTCTTTGTCTGAGTCCAGTGTAACTGGAGACCAGTCTAGACTGGCTGGCTACTGCCTCTAATCCTCAGAAACATGCAGCTGAATCAATCTGAAACCAGAGAGTCACCGGCCCTCCTGTTAGCAACACCAACCAACCAGTCATTAGCCCAGTAGTAGGCCACTACTAGTAGTAGTGTAGTAGTAGTAGTAGTAGTAGTAGTACAACAACAACAGTAGTAGTAGTAGTAGTAGTAGTAGTAGTAGTAGTAGTACAACAGTAGTAGTAGTAGTAGTAGTAGTAGTAGTAGTAGTAGTACAACAGTAGTAGTAGTAGTAGTACTACAACTTAGGAGTAGTAGTACAGTAGTAGTAGTACTAGTAGTAGTAGTAGTAGTAGTAGTACTAGTAGCAGCAGCAGCAGCAATAGTAATGGTTGTAGCAGTGGTACTACAGCAATGGCAGCTGGTCTACAACAAATCTGACCTCAAGATAGATGTACATTGAAATAAGGCCCCAACTGACCCCCACATGCTGCATGTGGCCTATAATAGTACATTATATTGCAGAAAAATAATTGTTAAGCAACATGTACAAATCTTAAGGTATGAATCTGAAGCATCATTTTGTAATATCAAATCTGGTTTATGCTGCTTAGTGGGTTGCCTTATAAATTACTAGGAATAATTTTTTTTAATGAGATTTGTTGTCTGATTTATCTATTGATTTACACATATTTTTCAAAAGATGCACAATTGGCTAACAATAATATACTAATCAGCAACGGTCTTACTGTAATAGTCACATCCATTCCATACTATACCATAATGATCTGAAATGGCAGAATTCTCATTTTGAGATGAAACTCTTTTGTATTACATTTTCATTGCATCTCACACTAAATTGCCAAGGAAATGCAAAGCAATTTATCATGGGTGACAGAGCAGAGCTAATTATAGTACTGACAACATAGCTGGGGGTGGTTTAGGTCTGGGACTGACTGTATAGCTCCAGCCATGAACAGGGATAACTGGAGTGTTAAAGGGATACGCCACTGTTTTGCTTATTTGCTATATCCCCCCCACATATCCAAGGTACACCATGCCTTTACCGTCACTGTCCGAGCAGTATACAGTGACCTACAGTCGTAAGGTTAGTACAAGTATCACCTTAGAATGGACGCCAATAGAGTACCGCAGGGATGACGTATTTTTGTAGTCGGAACGTGGAAGTCCAGTTTCTGCCTATGTGATTTTTGAATGGGTTTTTGGCGCAATGCTTCAAATAAGGTCTGTGGGCAACGCAAGCTTATTCAAACGCAAACCTTTACTTTACTTTACTTTACTTTATTGTTTATTTGGACAGGACAATGCACATTAAAAGACAGTTATACGCGTACAGAATCATCCATACGGGACAACGGTAAAAGTGCCGGGGTTAGCCGAAGCTAATTTTCACCCGCAGTCCTCGGGACATAAACAACTAAAAACTACAAGATAAATACAGAAAACTGGAATAAAAAAGAAATATAGT
The DNA here is from genome assembly GCF_964638095.1 of Poromitra crassiceps. Taxonomy (NCBI): domain Eukaryota; kingdom Metazoa; phylum Chordata; class Actinopteri; order Beryciformes; family Melamphaidae; genus Poromitra; species Poromitra crassiceps. The sequence continues at coordinate 34,250,611 of NC_139623.1, forward strand.
AAAAATGCACAAGGGATAAAAACACATACACAAGGGATAACAATACATACACAGAACAAAAGCAATACTCACAAACAGATAAGATAATAAAATAATAAAAAGGCTATTAGTTATGGGTGCACTGTTGTGTCGATTTGAGCCATTCCTTGATTTTGAGTTTAAAAGTGGGGAAGGTGGGACATTCCCTCACTGTGGCTGGGAGACTGTTCCATATTTTTCCGCCCACAACAGTACGTTCTTCCTGAAAGCGGTGCGTCTGTGGCCCAGCTCGCAGTCTCCTCTTAGGCACGCCCTGGTGGTCATGCCCTCCATAGACCTCCGTTTAAAAAACTCTCCCAGAGGGGGTGGGGCAAGACCATGAAGACACTTAAAAACAAAACAGGCCTGTCTGAAGGTTTTAAAATTGTCAAAATCAAGGAAATCGTGCTTCTTTATGATGTTACAGATATGGGCGAAGAATGGCTTTTTATCGAAGATCTTTAGGGCTTTTTTAAATAGAGATTCAATCGGCTTAAGAGCTGTTTTACATGCCAACGACCAGCTCGTTAAGCAGTAGTCAATGTGGGAAAAAATCATGGAGTGCAGGAACATCAGGGCAGCATCGTCCGTTAGGAAATTTCTGATATGTCTGAAGTTCGCCAGATTGAATTTGACTGAGTTGGTCACTTTCTTAATGTGTTTCTGGAAGGCGAGGGTTGAGTCCAAGATGACTCCGAGATATTTGAACTCGCTTACTAGAGCGAGTTCCTCACCGTTCAGGAACACACCTGAGTGAGTGACTGTTTTGTTATTTTTTTGTGTGAACATCATACAGACCGTTTTTTTTGTTTTCAAGAGGAGACAGGAATCCTCAAGCCATTTCTGGACGTGGACCATCGCTGCCGTGAGGGCCTGTGCAGCATCCACGGCGTTTGCTGCAGCCGTAAAGATCACGGCGTCGTCCGCATACAACTGTGCATAGACATTTCTGCATGCATCAAAAAAATCATTAATATACAAGGAAAACAAGATCGGGCCAAGAATGGATCCTTGGGGGACCCCTACTGGACAGTCTATGCATGGTGATTTGACTCCATTGATCACCACGCACTGCTTTCTATTGGAGAGATATGATTTAATCCAGGCCTGGGCCGAGAAATTAAAATGGGTCAGTTTGGTCAGCAGTACACGATGGTCAACTGTATCAAAGGCTCTTTTAAGATCGAGGAACAGAGCACCGACACAGCCATTCTTGTCCAGGAGGCATTTGGTTCTTTCGATTAACATGCTTATGGCCGATTCTGTGGAGTGGTGGGCACGGAAACCGAATTGCATTGGGTGCAGAGCTGTGAGGCCACTGTTGAGATGTTCTAACAATTGTTTAACCACCCATTTTTCTATGATTTTTGAAATAGCTGGGAGAATATTGATTGGTCTGTAATTATTAATGTCGGATTTATTTCCGGATTTAAAAATTGGGGTAACCATGCCCACCTTCCACGCGGCCGGGACACCAGAGTGTTTTATGGATAGGTTTATCAGGTGTGTAATAGGGCAAATCAAAGAGTCCATATGTTCTTTCAGAAAGTTGGTATCTAAGCCATAGATGTCTTTTGCATGTGATTTATTCAAGGAGCAGATGATTTTAGCTACTTCTGATTCTGATATTTCATTTATGGTCAGGGTAGACTGTGCACCAATGATGGTGTTGTTTATATTACAAGATGGTTGAATACCAACGATGGTACTAAATAAGGGAGAACCGTTGGTGGTAGACGTGGTTGAGTGAGGAGTAGCGAAAAGTCGTGATATCGCTAGGACAGAGTTTATAAAAAAAGAATTAAACTCTGCAGCTAGGGTAGTCGGGTTGTTTACTAATTGATCCTTGATCCTAATTTCCAGGTCTTTATTATCTCGTTTAGTTGGGCGGCCAGAGAGTTTATTGATTTCTTGCCAGATTTTTTTTTGTGTTCCCTTTTGCATTTTCAATTATATTCATAATTTTTTTTGCTTTGGCCTTTCTTAATGCATGTGTAGCTTTATTTCTAGCTGTGGTGAAGTTTTGGCGGTCTATGATCAGACCAGATTTCAAAGATATTTTCAATAGTTGATCTCTAAGTTTCATTATATCAATACAGTCGCTCGTAATCCAGGGGAGAGAGCCGAGATTTTTTCCCGAGGGCTCCCTCTTCTGGAGAGTGACTGTAAGACATCTTTAATAGTGTTGAGAAAAGAGGAAGCACAAAGATTTATATTGTCACAGGAAATTAAATTATTCCAGTCGAGTCCCCTAATTCGAGCTCGGGTTGTTGGTTCTTTGGGATGAAGGTTGAGTTAGAGTTGTCAGGTAACAGAGTATGTGAATGACAGAGGCGTTGTTTAGTGAGTTTTCTTGTGAAAAGGATTATATTGTGGTCTGAGAGACCGGTCAGGAGGTTGTATGATTTGGTGATTCTCACCGGGTTATTGGTGAAAATCAGGTCTATTTTGGTTTTGGTACAGTTTGTGAGTCTAGTGGGATCCTTTATGAGTTGGACTAGGTTAAAAGTATCTGTAACTGTTTTAAGATTTTTCCTGTCTTTTTTATTGTCCCAGTTTGTGTTCAGGTCACCCAAAAGGATGAGCTCCCTTTTTGAGTCACATTGTTTTAGAATTCCCTTGAGTTGGTCATAAAAAGCAATTTTTGAGGAGGGCGGGCGATACATGCAGATTAGAGTGAAGGACATTTCAGAGGAAAGGATCACTTTGAGTCCAATACATTCTATATATAGCCCTGTCGGCCATTCAATCAATTCACATTTCAAACTATCCTTGACGTAAGTGTTCAGCAAGATCATATTCACACATGAGGACCATTTTCATGAGTTTTGAAGCTTTTACGTGCCGTTAAAAGGGCGGCTAGCTAGCAAACGGCTAAATGAGAAAACACGCACATCCGAATCCAGATTGGGCAGGTGCCGAGCTCAAAAGTGAACAAGCAGTAAGAAATGAATAAAAAGCTTGCACACTACGTTTCGAGCGTCAAGCTCCTCATCAGACTGTCTGATGAAGAGCTTGATGCTCGAAACGTCACTTTTTGGGTGTTAAAATAGAAACACAGGAACTGGAGCCCACGCATTGTGCGAGCTTTTTATTCATTTTTTATGAGAGGAAAAGGATCCCATGTGAGAACTCTGAATTTTCTGAATAGTCCACTTCAAAGTTGCGGTCAGTTTTTTACACATAGCCTACAAATCCATGAAATGTCACCAATACAAAGGAATGTGTCATTTGGTGCGGTGGTGTGTTGGGCGTCCCAAGTAAGAACAGTTTTTTGTCACCACTTCAAAGCAGCGATCACTTTAGGTTCACTTTCATGAAATGCAACCAATGCAGATAAGATGAATGTGTCACCAAAGAGAACAGTCTGAGAATCTGGAGGAGCAGAAGCATATGGTGAGTAGAGCACAGGTGACCCATGGGAATGTATGTGATGTCTCGTCTAGACCAGATCATCTTTACCTCCATGTTGTGGCACATTCTAAAACATGACACTGAGAGATGATGGGAGGGAGAGCAGGGCAGGAGCGGAGCGGATGGTATGACAGTCAGACATGGCAAAACGCACTGACTCTCATATCCATGAAACATTTAGCCTATGTCATTGTCTCTTGCTTTGTGTTTCAGGCTCTCTCTCTCTCTCTCTCTCTCTCTCTCTCTCTCTCTCTCTCTCTCTGTCTGCCTGAAGATGGAGATCATTAGTCAGCAAACCTGTGAGCCTCAGACCTGCCGAGTGCCGACACATGAAAATAAAGACGCTTACTGCACAATTTTTTTTTTCTTGGCTGGTAAAGGGAGACCAAGAAGACTAGATTGTGCAATGCAGCATTGCAGTAAATGATCAGAGGAATTCAGTGTCTTATCGCTGAAAATGCATACACCAATTAATAATGTCCCAAATGGAAAATTCAGTATTTACCTCAATATTTTTCCATTTGGCCATTATTTGATATTAAATTACACATGATCTTTTTTAAATAGAGAATATATAGGGCAGGGCTATTCAACTAAATTGTTCAGGCGGCTACATTGTCAGAAACCTAAGGGGCGGGGGGCCGGACTGTTCCCCGAGCCATTATGTACACTTGACACAACGCGCCACCACATTTTCGAAACTTTTATTTCACTACATTGCAAAAGTAGCTTAATTTTAATTTAAAAGTGCTTAATTTCTGTGCATCAAAAGCTGTGTTAAAGCCCCAAAAGTAAACACATTTGAAACAAATCTAAGTATTCTACAACACATGTCAGCTATTTGAAATATAATTTGGTCAATTCTGTCATCTCTTAGCTACACTATAGCATTGTAAACATTTATAGTGCATCAGGAAAGGAAAACAACTGTAAACATTCTTTCTTGTTTAGAACCTAGCACAGTATTAAATACTGAGTATCTCATGAAAAACTATTGCTATTGCATCTTTTGTGTTTAGCTACATCTCACAGCATTGTAACATTGTAGTGCAGCAAGAAAGGAAAACTACTGTAAACATTTTAACCATATTTCTTGTTTAGAACCAGCTAGCAACATCACACATCTCCTGAAAAACCATTTATAATGCATCTTTCTTGATTAGCTACATCACAGCGCCATCTCATGAAAAACATTAATATTGCACCTCTCTTGTGGCTACATCACACATCTCCTGAAAAACATTTATAGTGGATCTGACTTGTTTAGTTCACTTTAGCTAGATCACATCAGAAAAACGGGTGTAATAAGTAAATGAGGTTTAATTAAAAAAATATATATATATATATATATATTTTGGGAACTCATCCGCGGGCCGGTCTGACTTGATTGTCGGGCCGGATTCGGCCCGTGGGCCACCAGTTGAATGGCCCTGATATAGGGATACCTACAGTAATACAGCTTATGGTACATTATTTGTGTGATGATCGGATAATTTATGAGCTCTCATTTGTTAGATTAACTGTCAGTTTTAAGCTTTTACGTTGCGGTCACATCATTCAGGAGCAGTCATTGTTTAGTCAATCATAGCCACCATTTTGAGTGATCGGGCATGTCAGGGGTGTTGGACTATTATATTGGTTGACCTTGAACTGATAAGCCAGCCGATGTTTCACCAAGTGCTTATGTATGTAGCTGTGTATGTGGACCTTGTTGATGGTCCCCTCTGTGTGTTTTTCTCTGCCTAGTGGTCCGGACCAGGCTACCCCTTGCGATTCGACACAGAGAGACGGCGTGGGTCAATGAATGCAGAGGCCGATACAAGCCAGATCCTTCCGGGTAAGGGCCGAAAAGCCTTCACTACTCACTATGGTCATGCAGATGCTAACACAATAGGCCCATGCTCACGTTAGTTTACGATGGTGGGCCTTGAGTATATGGTAAATAAATGTTACCCTAGACTAAAAAGAAGCCAAAGTAGTTTGAGAAACACATTCAAAGCCCACACTGTAACATTTGTCAATGTTAGCTAGCTAGTTATTAGCATACAATGTTACTGTAATAATTAGTGCAACTTCATATTTCTTTTTTAACCATTTACCAGACAGGTGTTTTATAGCTTAAAGAGCATGGTGCAGGTTAGAGACCCCAATCAGTCAATGTGTAGGTGAATTATGGAGGAATTGGATTTTCACATTAAGACACTTACATATACACTACAGTGACTTCTGGGGTCGTTTTACTTTTTGTGCTTTTATTTTGAAATCTTGGACCCCAAAGCTGTGACGTAAGAAAGGGGAGTCGCCAGGCATGCCCGTCTGTCCCTCTGTCTGTCGTCACTTAGGTCAGGGCTGTCAGTCACACACTATGGATGCTAATGCCGGTTTTCAGGAGGAAGAGGAGGTAGTAAATGTTTATGCACATGCATATGATGGGCCTCAGCCTTATAATTTTGAGCGTCAAAGAGAGCAGGAACAGCCCAGAGCTAGACCACGAAACAACGGACCGCGGAGAGAGAGTTGTGGAGGAGCCTGAAAGCAAGGGGCGAGCAGAGGCGGGCCGAGGTGCGGACTGTAATTCTATACACATACACACACACACACACACACACACACATCGAGTGAGAGAGAGGGGACTGGCTGAGCACGACACGGAGGGCGGCGGGCCCCTCCACTCGCTCTTTCCCCTCCCGGAGGGAGGGAGCGAGTGAGAGAGATGAGATGAAAAAGAGAGAGATATAGACAAGTTTCCTGGGCACTTCTGGTTTGCTTCCGGACTCGGCCGCCGTCGTGTCGGTCTTTTCCGGTGTTTTGTGAATACAGTCAGAGGAGCGTAACGTACTGTACTGTACTAGCGTAGTAGCCATAGCGACCGCTGAAAAAATGCAAACTTGGGATCATTGGAACAGAGCAGAATACATAGAAGTAGACGTGCCCTTCAACCAAGCCTTTGCTGAACAGCATATCACAAGGCTGTGCAGGTTCTACTTTGCTCACATGCTGCCGAAAATAGTAGATGAGTTTGTCGAGGGACGGTTGGAGTTGTGCGCAAAATACCACAGTGTTTCTGCTCTATAGTATAGATACATTATATATATTTATTATTATTGATATTGTTATTATTATATCTATTTACTTATAACTGTGTAGATATATTATAGATATATAAATCGACATAAGCATGATTGTTATTATATAATTTATTAGTGTATAGATATAGATATATAATATATTATGTATACACATAAACTGTACATTGTTACTTCTATTGGATGCTAGATATATTAGATATATAAATCAACTTAAGCATGATTATTATGATATCATATATTAGTGTATATAGATATATTATAATATATTATGTATACACATAAACTATACATTGTTACTTCTATTGGATGCTAGATATATTATAGATATATAAATCAACATATGCATGATTGTTATTATTATATAATTTATTAGTGTATAGATATAGATATATTATATATTATGTATACACATAAACTATACATTGTTACTTCTATCGGATGCTATTTTTTTCTATTCATTGTATGAACACTCACAATTTTGTGAAGAGACTCCTCAATTATCATTAAAGATTTTCTGATTTCTGATTCTGATTAATTATTCATAACTGTTTGCACTCAAGTACCAAAAACAATGAATGCATTGAACCCTGTATGACATGGAAAAGTGAACTCCTGGAAGTACTACAATGACACAAAATCTCTTACAGAGTTTTATTGATGAAAAAAGTTACGCTTTAAGTAAAAAAAACAGTCTATTCAGCAACAAAGTAAAACAGAATATCAGCAGCAGCAGAATAAAAAAACAAAATAACATGATTACATAGCAAAAATACATGTTTACATAATCCAAAACAAAAGAACATGAGAACATAGCAAAAACATGTCTATTCATAAGAAAGGTTGAAATGAGAAGTCATCATTGAGTCCCTTCACATTGAGTCACACAATCTAGTTGCTGCAACTTGAGATGGCTGCATCATGTGTGCATATCTAAGGCTCTTTTGGCGGCCGTATGAGGTCCCCCCTAAGGTTAACTAGGGCGGCACAGATTGTTACAATTTTGTCCAACCTTGGTGTCATGGAGATGGGGACAGATTGGGACAAAATCTTGAACACTTTGAGCCTTCTTATTGCTCGCTCTACATGGATGCGCACATTGGCCACTCATCTGGTGCGTGTCACCTCCTCATTTGTCAATTGTCCACGTTTGTTGGTGAATGCAGGGATATTCAACCTGACCTTTCTTTCATGGAGCAGGTCTCGAATTGTGAATCCGCGGTCAGCCATTACCTCATCACCTGGCCTCAAGTGCTCCAGGAACCCACTGTCCATTGTGATGTACTTATCGCTGCTTCTGCCTACATATGCATTAGATATAAACATGAACAGGCCATTGGGAGCAACAGCAACTAGATATTTAGCCGTGTTGGTTCCTTTGTAGTGGCTGAAAGTGGAACTCCTGGTGTCAAGGTTTGTTGCCCTCTGAATAGCAGTTTCTGCACAATCAATGACACAGGTGGTTCGAGGGTAGTTTTGTTTAAATGAAACTGGCATGGTGGCCTGGATGGTTTCTCTTGGAAGCCAGGGGATAAAGTATTTAAACTGTTCACCCATCACATCAATCCAGTGAGAAATAACTTTGCTCGCCATGCTGGTAGACACATTGAAGCGATGAGAAATATCTCCTAGGACAAGATTTAGTTTTAGCTTCATTAAGGTCATCAAGATTTGGTCAACAACAGGAAGGGCAAATGAGGGCTGACTGAACGGCATTAATGCAGACACCAAATCGAAAAACCACAACAGGTGCACTCCCGTGAATAGCAGTGAGTTGTCATCAGTAAGGAGCATGGTGCTAGCCACAGTAGATTGGATTTCTGCCCCACACTGCGTAGCTTTATTGACCATGACTGCCTTTGTTGACGCATAGGCATAGCTATGGTCAGCCTGTGTTGGGTCTTCCCACTGGGTCTGAGCATCGCGGTGTGTTGGAGGTGCAGGTTCAGGTTCTGCTTCAGGTTCACTGGGTGTTGATTCTGCATTACCTGAAAGAGAGAGGAGAGAGAATAAGGCTCTAAATGTAAATGTGATCAGGGATGGAACTTTGTAGTGTTTCTAGCAACAGCCTGGCAAGCTAACATTAGCCTGTAATTTGTACTAACAACGTGGGCTCTGGAGAACACCAGGGGTTTCCCTGCAAATTGATGATTTGTTAATCTGAATGGATGGAACTTGGCTGTATATACACTAAGCATATGCTGGGGGGGTAGTACCAGCATGAGGGACACTGAAGCTGAACAAGCTGGTGAGGAAAGCCAGCTCTGTAGTTGGAGCTGAGCTGAGCAGTCTGGAGGAGGTTGCAGAGACAAGGCTGAGGAGGAAACTGCACGCTATGCTGGACAACCCCTCCCATCCCCTACATGGTGTGCTAATGGGGATGAAGAGCACCTTTAGCCACAGACTCATTCCCCCCCGACACTCCACAAAGCGCTTTGGCCAGTCCTTCATGCCAGCGGCCATCAGGCTCCATAACAAGATGAGCCCTGTTTTAGTCACTTTATGCATTTTTGCACTCGCTCATTTGCGTATGCATTTTTGCACATGGCCCTGCACTTTACAAAACGGACTTTGCACATAGACTAACTTATTTTTTTAAATTGTATTGTTTTTATCTGTTTTTATTTATCTCTATTTATCTGTCTGCTCTGTATTTTTTAACCCCTGCTGCTGTTGCTGTTTTTAGACGCCTGAATCTCCCCTCGGGGATAAATAAAGGTTTCATTCATTCATTAAGCATTACTTTTCAGACAGGTAAATACTGGAACGTCGGGGAGGCTGATCCAAGCCCACAACATTAGCTCAACACTGCAGTGCTAGCCTCTGCAGTGCTAGCTAGCTAACTAGCGTTACACCAGGCAATGCTACAAAGTAAACACACAAAACCAACACAACATAGCCAAATAATAATAACATGGATGATCAGCTATATCGTTGCTAACATGATAACTACCCAGCGAGCTAGCTTACCCGGCAATTCAGCAGCAGTGCCTCGCTCCAGTCTGCGTCTGGCCGCACGTATCCTAGCCACAGTTCAGGGAAAGGATTCTCTTTGGTTGGCTTTTTGTCCACAAAGTGGTGAGAACAAACATTAACGTATTTCGGCGGCTTCTTCAGATTTAAAGCCTTCAGCCACATCCGTGAATCCGAATCCTCAGCTGGTTTTCGGTAGAAGGAATACAGTCGAGTGCAGGGACAAAGCCGTTTGGTAGCGGGCTGATGCTCAAAACATTGTCGATCCAACCACTCGTTCAAGCGTTTCTGTGTATTGTGACAGCCACGCACTGCACAATGTGTTCCAGTATTAACCATTGTTAATAACGTCTGCTAACGTTGGTGTAGCTGATGTTATCGATTGTTGTAAAAAAAGTTTGGATATTTCGGCTGCTGCCTTCTGATGTGCTCGCTGCTGTGGACGCAATGTGGACTTAACCGGAAGCCGGTGACACGAAAGGCTGCTATGGCGCCGCCCTAGGAACGACCAGGAAACTTGTCTATAAAGAGAGCGTGTCACAGCGCAGACAGGTACACACACACACACACACACCGAGTGAGAGAGAGAGAGAGACAGAGATAGAAAGAGTGTGTCATGCAGACAGGCACAGTAGCAGCAGCTGAGTGGAGCTGAGCTCGTTATCTGCCTGCAGTAACCTGGCGACACGCCGACCCAAAACTCACTGACAACGACTTACTACAGGCAGCTACTGACTAAATGACTGACTAACTATATACTAAAAACTAACTAGTGATTAACCTACCAACTGACCGACCGACTAACTGGCTGACTGATTGACTTTGACTAGCGTACGTACCTGACCTGACTAGCTGTCCTGAAATGCGACTGATTTGACCATGGAATTGACGAACGCTACCTACAGTGGGAGGGGAGAGGGAGACACCCACGTGGGAGCCACTCCCCACTGTGACGTAGCAGGCTCTGCCTTAACAAAATAAAAGCCTGTTATTTTCTTCTCAAAAAAGAAGGTGTTTTTCTCAATTTTCTTTTTCATATATATATATATTTTTAATCCTGCATTAACTTTTCAAATGGACATAGGGACAAGGTTAAGTATACATTTAGCAAAGTAATTATCCTGCTCCATGCTCTTTAAAGGTCATTCTTACATTAACAGGAAAGTTGAAAGTTTCAAACTGTAACTACAGTACTGAAAATGTAATATAGCTGTCAAAATTCAGTAGGTACACAACTGTCGCCCATTCCTTTATAGTGCTACATCTTAAAAGGGATGAATATTTATTGAAGAGGTCTTTGGTGGTAACTTTTGACGGTAAATGTATCAACAGGAACAGTATTAGCTGGAAACTGTTATTATGGTTTATTACTGTTGTAAGATTGGACTTTGCGGTTTCTTCAGCATAACCACCAGGCTGCCCTAGTGCCCTGCCTGGCCTGCCGTCACATTTTCTCCTGTTGAATCAAAGCATCAGGGCGTCGTGGTCGCTCCCTTCACCACACCATCATCCGTCTTCTGTTGCTTAAGTGGACTTTTAGCAAGCCAGCCAGCTGCAGAGCATGTGACAAGCCCCAACTTCATCAGCAGACACCTTTCAGTTTACATACAGCCTGCTCCCACCTATCAAGCTCACTAACGATGCTGAAAAGAAATACAGCAGTACAGAAACATCACATCACTCAGGGGATGTGGGGAGCCGAGAACTGGACCCTCACATTGATGTCCATGTTTTGCTTATTTGTTAGCAAGCGCTTCATCAAAATGTAAACAAACAACAGAGAGAGGATGCGTGCTGGTGTGTTTATCTGCGCCTGTTTTTGTGTACTTTCATCGTACGGCCATATTTCATGTATTATAGTCGGTTTGTGTGTGTGCGTGCGCCCGTGTGTTGATTATGTATGACGTGCACGGGAGAAGCCCGTTGCAGTTATAACCAAATTCCTCTATCTCCCCGAATACTAGATGCCTCCCAATATTTATACTTGGGGGTGGGGTGGGGGGAGGGTGGCGCACAGCATACATAATCCTTCCGTTTCCTCCCTATTTGATTATCAACTTTATACTATTTGGAGGCTTATACAGTACTGCATTCAAGACAACTCGACCGCCATAAGTTTCAACACGGAACCTCTGCCCCGGACATATTTGTGTTCACGCTGCACTTTCCGCTCGGGGGGAAAAACCAAACAGGCTATAGCAACCCATGTTCAGTTAGCATTGTAGCTACCTACTAGCTAACAATGCTAATCGAACATGGTGAATTTCACATAATTTGCTCTAATCAGAGCGAAACATAGATGACACAAACACATATTAACGTTAACATTACGATATACAATTTTGTGTTAAAACTAGGGCTGTCAAACGATAAATTTTCTTAATCGCGATTAATCTTGCGATTAACTATAATTAATCACGATTAATCGCATCTTTGTATCGCATGTTTAAAATGCCATTATTTTGCATTGTAAAAACATTTTTAATTCGATATTAATAATTCTTAGTGTGTCGTGATTGGGAATCAAATGAATGCAAATAAATTTACTTTGTGATATTGAATTTTAGATTTATTTTCAATTCAATAGAAGTGCAATGTAGACAGGATGTAACAATGTCTACAAAATATATCTTGAACAGAAAATAAATGCACAACACACGCTCCAGAACCGATACTTCCGGTGGCGGCGCTGTGGAGCAGTCGAAACCCAAAATGACACAGCCAAAGAAGGCTGTGTCTGAGCTAAAAACTTTGGCACTTCCATGTGAATAATAGCTCGGTATTGGAAACTACGGAAGATTTTGGAGTACATTAGCTCCGTAGCATTGGATAACAACATTGGTTGTGAGGTAGGCATATTTTTATTGTGATTGATAACGTGTTTATCACGTGAAGCCATTGGAGCCGACCTCCCAGTGGCTAGAGGACCCGCGCATCCGAGACTCTGAAGGAAGAGAATGACTGATGAGTCTCGCGTTGAGGCTACGGCGACGCTAGCTGCTCGGTATGCTTAGGTGATAGCTTAAACTCGATGTACTTCATGATAATTGATTGGATTTATATAGCGCCTTTCTAGATACTCAAAGCGCTTCACATATCAAGGGAGGGAGGGGAGGGAACTCAACTCATCCACCACCGATGTGTAGCACCCACCTGGGTGATGCACGGCAGCCAGTTGCCCCACAACGCTCACCACACATTAGCTCTCACGGTGGAGAGTTGAGGACTGAATGTGCTAATTAAGTAACGAGGGATGATTAGGTGGCCATGATTGAAGGAAGGCCTGTTTGGCATTTATTTTAGCCAGGGCACAGGGGTTACACCCCTACTCTTGCGAAGAGTGCCGATGGGATCTTTAATGACCACAGAGAGTCAGGACCTCGGTTTAACGTCTCATCCGAAGGACGGTGCTCACTCACAGGACAGAGTCCCTGTCTCTGCCCTTGGGCATTGGGGAGATTATTCATCAGATCAGATTATTCATCAGACCATTCGGACCAGAGGGGAAGAGCACCTCCCACTGGTCCTCCAACACCACTCCCAGCACCAGTCTCCCATTCAAGGAGTATCCTAGGCCAGACGTGCTTAGCTTCCCAAGGAAAGCCAGTAATGTAATGCAGGAGCCACTGGTGCTGACCAGTGATATTTTAATTCCGTTTTACACAAGGTGCAAACTACTGTTGACTTGTCCACTATGCCATTTGGGAGTTTTTTAAAGTAAAACGAGCCATTTAGAAGCGTGTGGCTCTCTTTCTTTTCCATGACAGGAGACAGGAAACCGCTGCGACCGGCTTGACTACAAGTACGGGTGTGTCGAAGGGACAAAATAGCGGCATGCGTTTAACGCGATAAAAAAAAGAGCTGACAGCCCTAGTTAAAACGTTAACAAACGCCTTTATAATAATTATGTGATTACCATTAAGGATACAAGTCACCATCTTGATGTGGTTATGACATAAACTTGGACAAAATGGAGCTCTGAATGACACCAAAATTTCCGATCTGTAATTGCGACCTGGACGGCCGTTCAATAAACTTTTTACAGGTCGGAACCCATTTTTTCCGGCGGTCTGATTTGTCATGAACGGGGTCTTAGGTTTTTATAAGAAATGAAATCAGGAAAATAAAAGTAAAACATATACAACACAATAATTCCATTATAGTTGCCCACCGGGCCTGACAGCAACAGTGTCTTAGAGCTACTAGGCATCTCACGCGCTACGCGCGATTTCTAGGCTCACTAGCTGCGCAGCCTCGTCTGCCCTGCAGCTCGCATACGCTCTGATGACATCACTCACTGATGACATCACAATGATGTCACAATGTCTATGATCCCTGATGATGTCACAATTCCATATGACATCTTCAGCGCCTATGGCCATGTCTACATTAGGCCGTATTGCACTTAGTTTGCACCTATTGTCCACACTACCTCTATTGTTTTGAGTGTTAAACACGAAGACTCCGGTCTCCGGCGGCTGAGCCCGTCTTCGTCATCAAAATCCGTCTTTGAATGCTACTGTGGACATGGAATGTTGTTGTGTTTGTACTGGGAGACCCAGCTTATCCCCTGATGCCCTACCTCCTAGTTCCTCATTGCGCGGCTCGTGAGACGCTGGCGGCTCTCAAAGCTTTAGTTGGCGGCTCTAAGAAATTGCAAAAAAAACATATATATATTTTTTTTAAGATTTTCCCCCCCTGCTCTCCCCAAAACTTCAATAAACCTTTATGGCATATTATTACAATACAACAATACTGGTGTTGACAGTAATATAAGGTGCCAAATCATTCAAAACAATAAGCATTTTGCTTTTAGGAGTATTGTGCCAGCGTGCAGCGCTGTTCCAAAACATGTCAACGTGTGTCGTTGCCTGGGAAACGCACATCCCATAATACAACTGTTCGCATCGCATCCCATAATAGTATGATGATACTTGGGATGCCATTGAGAACATAGATGCGAACAGGTTAGCTAAAACTTTAGCGTCGCCAGCGACGGCCCCCACCGACGGCCCCCACCGTTGCGGTCGGGGTACGTTTCGAAATCCCTCCAGGCCTGAAAGATTTTCTAGGGGAAACTGGTATATATATATATATATATATATATATGTGTGTGTGTGTGTGTGTGTGTGTGTGTGTGTGTGTGTGTGTGTGTGTGTGTTAAACAATAAAACACAAAGAAATGGTAGGCAGATGTGCTTGGTTGGGGTGGCTTTTGGTGTTTTGCGGTAAAAGTGGTTCTCCTATTGACTTTTTCCTGCCAGTGCGGCTCTCATCAAAGAAATAGTGAGGATCACTGCCCTACCTGATGAAAGAGTACCCCAGTGGTGGCGCTAAGCCACAGGGGCAGTATTATGGGAAAATGCGTTGCCAGGTGCACGCATGGTGATCGAATGTGCGTTTGGACGTATGACGGCACGTTTTGCGGCTTTGAAGCTGGCGATGGACATAAACATGGAAGACCTTCCGACTGTGATCTATGCGTGTTTTGTTCTGCACAAAGTTACTGTGAAGTTCACAAAGAAAGTGTAGCCGAGCAAGTCATCAACGCAGCTCTCCAGTATGACAGGGACTTCCAGCCACCCACCAGAGCTAGTAAGTTCGGAACAGACATCAACGAACATGAGGGGAAGCGAGTAAGACGTGTGTTGACCAGATTCCTTGACCCCTAATGTTGTAAGACAGAGCAAGTTGTGTTTGTGAGGAACACATGAGAAAAGCCAGAATTTGCTAAAATGAATGTGAATCTTCCTTCCATTATAATTGAACAACTTGAACGTTTTTTTCCTCGTTTTTTCCTACTAATAGTGTGTAAATACATATTGATACATTTGTTTTTTCTTCTTATTTTTTTATAACGTTTATGCATCTAACAGCCAAAGCCATTACTATGGCGACGTGTATGGCTCCTGTATATTTTCTGGAATAGTTGGAATGCATATTGTATATGCATATTATATGGAAGCCCCGGACCCCACTTTGAGAACCACTGGCTTAAAGATACAAGCCAAAACCCAATGTTATAGGCAATGATTTATTGAAAGGTTTAACATGCCATTATCATCACTTTCTTTGTTACATGCTTTGTCATGGAGGCTGGCCAGTCCTCTTCCTCTCACTAACCCTGCTCTGTTCCCTGTTGTCTGTGGGCGTGTGTTTAGGCTGGGGGGCTGAGTGGAGGCAGCGTTTCCCCAGGTGTGGTCCATTACCAGGCAGGTCCGCCCATCAATTAGGCGGACTATATATACACTCTGGTTCTGCAAGATGGCGTCCGGTTATTGTCTTGAAGTCCTGCCTCATGCCACTAGCTGTTTTGGTTTGTACTTTGACTTGTCTCTATCTTGGTTTTGGTGATCACTTTTGGATCTTGATGTCTCGTTCTCCTCTCTCCTTGCCAGTCTGCCTGAGTCCTGCAGCTCTCTCTGTCTGCCTCCTCTCGCCTTGCCTGTCTGCCTGAGTCCTGCCAACCTGCCTCTCTCTGCCTGTCTCTCTCTGCCTGCCTGGCCGCCCTTGCCCAACGGACACGCAGCGGTGCGCCCCGCCAACGCGTCCTGGACATCCCTGTGCGCTCTGGAGACGCACCCTCGTCAAGATCATTGTTTCCACGTTTTGGCTACAAGCCCTATTTACGTTTAAAGACATTATTAAATTCAACCTCAGTTTGCATCTAAGCTTGTGTCCGTGTTTGGTTCTGGGTTTTCTATTTAACCGTGACATGCTTGCCCTGAAGCAATAACACCAACACCCGTGTAGAAGTGTGTAGACTGGGAAGGCTTCAACTACAGGGCCTTTGAAAACGGCTTAGTGAAGACTTGACCTATGACATCATCAGTGATGTCATAAGATGGTTTGCTCTTATGACATCACTATGACATCATCAGTGGGACAAAAATGGAAACAAATTGCCTACTTGCCCCTTTTATATAATTCCACTCAGTGATGCAAACAGTGGTCATGTTAGTCTGTTCTCATATGAATTCTCTCTGCACTCTCTTGGTGCACCCAGTTTGACTGCACTCTTCAGCAGGAATATATCAGGGCCTAGGAGGACGATGGAGTTGTGTTTACTCTATAACACCCTCCCATTTCCCCCTTCTCATGTCAGCTGGCCTTCCTTGCCTATTTTAGCCGAGCACAGCTTGTTTTTCACTGTATATCCTCTGCCAGCAGTATGGTTCCATTCCTCTGTGAGGGGAGATGAAAGCACAGGGGTCAGATGTGTATATTTGACTGAGGGGGCCACCACTCAGAGCCGGGCCAGATAAAGCAACACTCCCTTCCTCCCTCTGCCCTCATGCTCGCCTGCCTCCTCCTTTCACCCATCCATCCCTTACTCTCCAGCCAGTCTATCTCTTCCACAATCTTCCAATGCTCCAGAGTCAGTCTGTACTTCAGCCCATTCAACCGGAAGGAAGATCAATGTTATAGTCTAGCAGAATGGGCCCTCAGATTTTGAGATACCCCTACCCGAGGTAGAACAAATGACAACAATGATTTTTCTCATCTTTAGGGTCTCCCATTAATGAAATTGATTGTTGTCAAAAAAAAATTGGGGGAAAAGATGTTTTTTTGGCTGTTCTTTAGAACTACCCCAATCCCTGAAAAAGAGCCAAATTAGGCCAGTCCGAATAGGGGAAAGGTGACAAAAAAGCCAATAACTTGAGAATGCTCACTCTTTTCCTCATCAGATTTGCTGAGGTATGAACCAGGTGGCTGCCCTACATCACCAAATAGTCAAAAAATGATTTACCGGTACCTAAAAAGATAATGAATTATAGTCCTGTAAATATAGCTTTAGTTTAGGCGGAAATTGTACTTTGTGGTGATAGGAACATAGGACATCACTTTTCTCTCATTTATCAGAAAAACTGAAATCCCTGAAAAATATACCATTACTGAATTGTCTAGGGTGCTATTGAACACTGACCAGTAGTTGTATGGAGATATCTGGTACAGTTCTATTGCAAATGAGATTTCTTTAGACATAGGCCTACTACCTCTTCACTGAAACAGTCAAGTTATTGTATGTTATTCTGAATGGGGAATAAGTGGCATAAAAGCCTATAACTTGGGAATGCTCACTCTTTTCCTCGTCAGATTTGCTGAGGTATGAACCAGGTGGCTGCCCTACATCACCAAATAGTCAGAAAATGATTTACCTAAAAAGATAATGAATTATAGTCCTGTAAACATAGCTTTAGTTTAGGCAGAAATTGTACTTTGTGGTGATAGGAACATAGGACTCCATCACTTTTCTCTCATTTATCAGAAAAAAGAAAACCCTAAAAATATACCATTACTGAATTGTCTAGGGTGCTATTGAACACTGACCAGTAGTTGTATGGCGATATCTCGTATCGTTCTATTGCAAATTAGATTTCTTTAAGTGGCATAATACTAATAATAATACATTTTATTTGGTGACACCTTTCAAAACACGCAAGCTCATTGTACAGTGCATAAAAGAGACATGACATTCTAAAATATCATACATAAAAACAAGCATTGCAAACACCAGCATCATTAAAATACGACGAGCGTAGATATAAGAAAAGACAGGAGATACACACGGCAGGCGAATAACAGATTGAGTACTGTATATGATTAAAGGTAGTAGGCCAATTTGAACAGGTGGGTTTTGAGGTGGGATTTGAATGTGGTGATGGAGTCAGACTGTTGGATGTGTGATGGCAACGAGTTCCAGAGTCTGGGTGCAGAGCAGCTGAAGGCCCTAGCACCCATGGTACTGAGGCGAGGGAGGCGGGACAGTCAGGAGGCCAGCTGAGGAAGAGCGTAGGGAGCGGGAAGGGGTGTATTCCTGGAGGAGGTCAGAGAGATGGGTGGGTGCTAGGTTGTGTAGGGCTTTGTAAGTGAGCAGAAGGTTTTTGAAGTCAATCCGGTAGTGAATGGGAAGCCAGTGGAGTTGAATGAGGACAGGGGTGAGGTGGTCAGATGATTTACTGCGGGTGATGATCCAGGCATTTGGAGTCTGTTGAGCAATTTGGTGGGTAGGCCAGAGAGAAGAGAGCTGCAGTAATCAATCTGGGATGTAACGTGGATCAGGATGAGGACTTTGGTGCTGTGTTGGGACAGGGATGGGCGGAGTCTGGAGATGTTGCGGATGTGGAAGAAAGCAGACCGGGTGATGTTTTTATGTGGGGTGCAAAGGAAAGGGTGCTGTCCAGAATGACGCGGAGGCTCTTGACTTGGGTGGAGAAGGGAACAGGGAAGCTGTCAATGATGATGTTTGGGGCAGTGGTGTTTTGAGCTTTGGAGAGGATGTTTTTGGAGCCGATGAGGAGGGCCTCGGTTTTACTGGCATTTAACTTCAGGAAGTTACTGCTCATCCATCTCCTGATGTCCTGGAGGCAGGCAGTGAGGGAGGTGGGAGGAAGAGCGGCGGTGGGTTTGGTGGAGATATAGACCTGGGTATCATCGGCGTAGCAGTGAAACTGGACACCATAGTGTCGGAGGATTTTACCCAGGGGGAGGAGGTAGGTGATGAATAGGAGTGGACCCAATACTGACCCCTGGGTCAAATGGCAGAACACCCGGACGAGTGGTTCCCTAGTTGGACTAACTGTCGCACGTCGGGAGGTAGGATGCAAACCAGGAAAGTGCAACACCAGTGATTCCAATGTTCGCCAGGTGCTCCACAAGTAGTGGGTGGGAGATGGTATCGAAAGCAGTGGAGAGGTCAAGGAGGATGAGGATGGTGAGGAGTCCAGAGTCAGCTGCACGGAGGAGGTCATTATTTATTTTTAACAGGGCTGTTTCAGTGCTGTGATTAGGGCGGAAACCATATTGAAATGGTTTGTGGAGGTTGTTTGAGTCGAGGTGGGACTGGATTTGGGTGGCAACCACCCTCTCAAGAGTTTTGGAGATGAAGGGGATGTTGGAGTTGGGACGGTATAGTGTTTGAGGTCAGATGGGTACTGTGGCCTATAAGTTAAGAATGCTCACTCTGATGATCATCATATTTGGAGAGGGAAATACCAGGTGGCTGAACTACATCACCAAATAGTCAGAATGTGGGGAACCCAATAAAATAAAGTTGATCTACATTACAAGCCTCTAAAACATAGAAATACAAGGTGTAAATATTGGAAGTTTTATTGAAACTGGAACATTAATCCAAACTATAAATCAGTAGTATCTCCTGTCTTCACATGATGGAATAATACAAGTATAATAGTAATCATAATACATTTGTTTTATGGTAGCCCCAAATCTCAGTGCTTCATTTCATTTCATGAACAAAAACAGGAGAACAGACTAGAAAACAAAATACTGCTCATTTGACCTGGCATATGGACACTTGTTTCACAGCCAAAGTCCAAATATCCAAATATGAAATACAGTATCAGCCCTTTGTTGAACGTATTATGACCGTACCAGATTATTGTGCCAGTGCTTGGGAGTCTGTGGCACATTCACAAGCTTATACTCCATGGACTGCAATTGTAAGGATTGCAAAAGACTGATGCAAACAAACTGTCTAAATATTGCTCAGTCTGTAGGCAGCCTGTCTATCTGGAGACAATCGTGTTTAATATACTGCATCCTTAGTATCATTGTCCATTTGTCAGATTAAGCTATCACAATGTAGAAAAAAATCCTCTTCTGTGTATCATATTGTAACCTTTTTCCGAAGTATTTGGATGTTTCATTGTTGCTGCGCGTACATAAGATGTGTTTCAGTGAGAGGTCAAGTATATAGATACTAGAATGTCAAATGTCAGGTTCCTCAGATGTTTGGGGACACATTTTGACATTCTGCACAGCAGGTGCAGAACTCCGTACAGGGGAGGCCAACAGAGAGGCACTGGCACTTTCCACTCTCAACAGTTTGGATCTTTGCAATACAAGTAAGTAATGTCTCTCACTTCTGTAGGTGCTGGGGGTTTCCTAAATAGGACTGGTTTAATGGCTCCATCTCTGACAATCCATCCCTTGCCGATAGGACTCCATAACATTGGTTTGGGCATGTGACTGTGACACCATATCGCTGTCTGATACATTGCTCTTTGCACATGTTGTGCAAATGCATCCTCTGTTGGTGGCAAATTTGCAGAGGCTGCATACAGCGCAGTTCATACAAGTTTGTGCACATCAGTCCATTTTCCTTTTTCTTTTTTCCGTAAAGCAGAAGTGCAAATTCTCTTGCGACTGGCAAAGACTCTTCCAAGCTGGCAGAGTCCAAAATGGGCCAGATCTTTGAGCTCACTGAGATGGGTCTTGAGTTTGGTGAATGCTGTTGTCTTTCCTATTCTGTACAAACTACTTGTTGTGTCACAGCCATTGAGTGCATGACATGCTGGTAGACAGCAAGAGCAATGTATCAGACACTGATATGGTTTCACAGTCACATGCCAAACCCCTGTTATGGAGTCCTATCGTCAAGGGATGGATTGCCAGAGATGGAGCCAACCAGTCCTATTTAGGAAACCCCCCAGCACCTACAGAAGTGAGAGACATTACTCACTTGTATTGCAAAGATCCAAACTGTGGAGAGAGTGGAAAGTGCCAGTGCTTCTCTGTTGGCCTTCCAACATCTTATGCGCAGCAACAATGAAAGATCCAAATACTTCGGAAAAAGCTTACAATATGATACACAGAAGAGGAAAGAATGTAACATTATGATAGCTTAATCTGACAAATGGACAATGATACTAAGGATGCAGTATATTAAACATGATCGTCTCCAGATAGACAGGCTGCCTCCAGACTGAACAATATTTAGACAGTTTTGTTTGCATCAGTATTTTGCAATCCTTACAATTGCAGTCCATGGAGTATAAGGTTGTGAATGTGCCCCAGACTCCCAAACACTGGCACAATAATCTGGTAGGGTCATAATACGTTCAACAAAGGCCTGATACTGTATTTCATATTTGGATAATTGGACTTTGGCTGTGAAAAAAGTGTACATATACCTGGACAAATAAGCAGCCACTTTTTATTTCTCTGTTCTGTTTTATTTTTGCCTTGGTTATTTTGTTTTCTAGTCCGTTTTTCTAGTCTGTTTTTGTGATTGTGTATTATGTATTATGATTACTATTATACTTGGATTAATGTTCCAGTTTCAATCAAACTTCCAATATTTACAGCTTGTTATTTCTGTTTTATGGTAATGGTAAATGGCTTGCATTTATATAGCGCTTTTATTTAAAGCGCTTTACAATCAGTAGGTACATTCACCTATTCATGCACCGATGGCGGCAGGTTAGGGTGCTGGCACACCATCAGCAGCAATTTAGGGTTCAGTATCTTGACCAAGGACACTTCGACATGCAGACTGGAGGAGGTGGGAATTGAACCACCGACCTCTTTGATCCAAAACGATTAGTGGACGACCCGCTCTACCTCCTGAGCTACAGCCGCTCCAGGCGGTTTGTAATTTAGATAATCTTTATTTTATTGGGTTACTCACATTCTGACTATTTGGTGATGTAGTTCAGCCACCTGGTATTTCCCTCTCCAAATATGATGACCATCAGAGTGAGCATTCTTAACTTATAGACTATTATGCCAGTGACCTAATTTGACTGTTTCAGAGAAGAGATAGTAGGCCTATGTCTAAAGAAATCTCATTTGCAATACAACTGTACCAGATATCTCCATACAGCTACTGGTCAGTGTTCAATAGCACCCTAGACAACTCCGTAATGGTATATTTTTCAGGGATTTCAGTTTTTCTGATAAATGAGAGAAAAGTGATGGAGTCCTATGTTCCTATCACCACAAATTACAATTTCCGCCTAAACTAAAGCTATATTTACAGGACTATAATTCATTATCTTTTTAGGTAAATCATTTTCTGACTATTTGGTGATGTAGGGCAGCCACCTGGTTCATACCTCAGCAAATCTGACGAGGAAAAGAGTGAGCATTCCCAAGTTATTGGCTTTTTTGTCACCTTTCCCCTATTCGGACTGGCCTAATTTGGCTCTTTTTCAGGGATTGGGGTAGTTCTAAAGAACAGCCAAAAAAACATTTTTTCCCCCAATTTTTTTTTTGACAACAATCAATTTCATTAATGGGAGACCCTAAAGATAAGAAAAATCATTGTTGTCATTTGTTCTACCTCGGGTAGGGGTATCTCAAAAACTAAAGCCTTTTTTGAGGACTTGCTGCTAGACTATTATTCGATCAATCACGACAACACATGTTCACTCAACAAACCCATCGGTTAAAAAAAAGTATAGATTTTTTCTCTAACATCTGGGGGCAGCCTCGTTTCAATGCTGTGTAACAGGAACTCGAGGGGCTCCGCCGACAGCGGAAGAAAATGCCTTTCCGCTCCCTGCAAGCTCTGACATTGGCGCCAACCGACCGGCTCTGACCATTTATGGATTTCCTTTCCCCTCCCTGCACATCGCTCTCAAATCCCTCCGTCCAGGGGCGTTTCTATGGGTGGGCCTGGGTAGGCACAGGCCCACCCACTTCTTGCCCTGGCCCACCAAAAAAAAAAAAAAAAAAAAAAATGAATTGGTTGTTTTCTAGAGGTAAACTTGCTGCAGCCTTGCTAGCTAATGGTTTTGTAGCTTAAAAACGCAGGGCACATCATCTCCAGAGTCTAATGCATGACGACTTCATGACATCTAGGAATTTTGCCGCGTAAAATTTCATCATGCAATTGCCCCACCAATTTTCTCCAGGCCCACCCAATTTTCTCCAGGCCCACCCATAATTGAATTTCTGCCTACGCCCCTGCCTCCGTCGCTATAAAACAACAACAACATCGCTAGCTTGCTAGTAGCAAGTAGCAGCTTGCCACATGCTGAAAATGGTAAGTTTTGACTACACACCGGTCACGTCCACTCCATTTTGATCGTGTAAAGCGCAGCATGATTAACGAAAACAAAACGTAATTTAAATTAATCTAAAGTATCTTGTCCAGTTTCCATTTCTGCTCCGCAGCTAGCTAGCTCGACTAGTTTGTTTTCCAGTCAGAGCTACACAGGGGACACAGAGGTGGGGAAATGAGAGGATATCCCGCCTTATTTGGATCAGATTCTGCCTTACTTTTTTTAACCAACTTTGAGTGCTGCTGAATACAGACGGGTAGGGAGGAACATTTGTCAATTGCGGGAGCTCTCCATCATCTTCTCTCTGGGTTCTGGGTTCCTCTCTCTCTTAATTAAATTAAATTAAATTCAAATCAATGAGCTAAGCTTTATTGACATACATATGTACATGTGCATGTTGCTAAAGCATCCCTCCCTCCCCCCGTCCCTCTCTCGCTCCCTGCCTCCCTCCCTCTCCCCCCTCTCTCCTGCCCAGACTGTAAGAGCTCATAAATCTCTAGAAGAGGAAGTAGGTTCTCAGAGGCTGCCCCGACGCATGCACGCCCACACACACACACACACACACACACACACACACACACACACACACACACACGTGTGCGCGTGCGCATACACATGCATACACACACTGGTCTAATAGGCAAACAGTCAAAACAAAAACACATTAATTCATGCATGCGCACACACACACACACACACACACACACACACACACACACACACACATAGACACACACGTACTGTATCCACCTTATTTCTGGCGGCCATGATGCACCATGGGTGCTGCTTCCTTCTGCTGTCCTCTTCCCCCGTTACGTCTAGCTTGACACAACACAGCCCGTCTAATGTACCCGTCTGTAAACGTTGCAGCTGAGCTGATAAATGCCGACTTGTTCAACGAGCAACAGGTTAGCGGATGTGATAGATAACATCATTAGGCTACATTCCCAAAATGAGTGTTATTTTGTGACGAGCAAACTTTTAATGTCGGAGTTCGACAAGGAAATGCGATGCGAGGAGGCACGCGCTGCAGTCATGGGCTGCAGTGCAGAGTACTATCCATGCAGCATCAAGCCAGCGTAAACACAGCTGCTCACGTTCTAGACCGGATATTGCTCCCAGAATTATTTTACAGCTGGAGCCTCACAAAAATAAGGTGGATAAGATATCGTAGATACATACACACATGCATTCACATACATATACACGCATGATTTGCACACACACACACACACACACACACATACACAGGCACGCATGCATGCGCACGCACACGCACACGCACACGCACACGCACACACACACACACACACACACACACACACACACACACACACACACACACACACACACACACACACACACACACACACACACACACAATACAGCAGAGGTCAAGTGCTGTATTTGAAACAAACACTTCAGTTGAGAACAGGCTGATAAGAACAGTGAGTATGTATGTGTCCATGTTCATGTGTGTGTGTGTGTGTGTGTGTGTGTGTGTGTGTGCGTGCGTATGTGCGTGCGTGCGTGCGTGCGTACGTGCGTACGTACGTACGTACGTACGTACGTACGTGTGTTTTTGTGTGTGTGTGTGTGTAGTGCTACTTTCACGCTTATAGAGATAGTTGTGGTTTTTGGAACCCTACTGTAGCCCTATTGCTACTTACCGAAGATGATCTTAATTAGTAGAGTCCTTCCTCAGCACAATCCATGCTGTTCCTCATACTAGCTCCAGATAGTTAGCCACAAACCAATACAAAGGGTCACGCTCCTGTCTGTGCAAGCTGACTGACGGTCACTGAAATTTCCTCCACAGTGCACACAAAGACATTTCCAAAGTTCCATTTTCCAATTACCAATCAACATCATCATTGGTCAGGAGCAAATAGGGCTAGGGTTCCAAAAATCGGAACTATCCCTTTAATGTGTGTATTGTTTAACAGATCGCTCTGGCATAACACTGTCGTAATCCAGCCCCGCAAACATTTAGAATCAGAATCAGAATCACTTTTATTGCCACAGTAAGATTACATACGAGGAATTTGTCTTAGTGTCATTATGCAGCGTAGCGGTCATGTCAATATGATAAAGAAGTAGGAAAAACAACAAAAAGACAATCACAACATTGCAAGTGCAGTCCAATATACAATGTATAGGCTACACGAGTGGAGGAGTGTTCAGTAGGCATAAAATATGAATTTACATTGAATTTAGAAGAATTTACAGTCCGAGTTAAATAGGCGTTAAATAGGCAGTGATTTTACATGAATTTACAGTCCGAGTTAAATAGGCATTAAATCAAATATGAGTTACAGTCTAAGCAGTGCACGATGTAGTTAGCAAGAGTAATCTAATGGTATCCACCTTATTTCTGGCGGCCATGATGCACCATGGGTGCTGCTTCCTTCTGCTGTCCTCTTCCCCCGTTATGTCTAGCTTGACACAACACAGCCTGTCTAATGTACCCGTCTGTAAACGGTGCAGCTGAGCTCATAAATGCCGACTTGTTCAACGAGCAACAGGTTAGCGGATGTGATAGATAACATCATTAGGTTACATTCCCAAAATGAGTGTTATTTTGTGACGAGCAAACTATTAACGTTGGAGTTCGACAAGGAAATGCGATGCGAGGAGGCACGCGCTGCAGTCATGGGCTGCAGTGCAGAGTAGTATCCAGGCAGCGTCAAGCCAGCGTAAACACAGCTGCTCACGTTCTAGACCGGATATTGCTCCCAGAATTATTTTACAGCGGGAGCCTCACAAAAATAAGGTGGATAGAGAGTTCTGGTAGAAGAAGCAGCTGTACTTTAAGTGACAAGTGAAGCCCGGCAGGAAAGTGCCGTGTGTGTGTGTGTGTGTGTGTGTGTGTGTGTGTGTGTGTGTGTGTGTGGTCTCATGTCAGTGGGTGGGTTCAGGAGGAGGTAGTGGCAGGATGTTGGTAGAGACCTTGGTGGTAGGGGCTTACGGGCCTTGTTTGTGAGGCTGACGGCAGTTGGGAAGAAGCTGCTTGTGGTGAGAGGTTCTGGTCTTGACAGACCTCAGTCTCTTGCCGAGTGTTTTGAAGAGCTTCTTGCCAGGGGTGGGAGGGGTCGGCCATGATCTTACGAGATCACTTCAGTGTTCTAGCTGCATGCAGGTCCTGAAGGGATGGCAGGTTGCATCCGATCACCTTCTCAGCACAGCGGATGATGCTTGATGATGATGTTGATGATTTAGATGTTAAATAGGCTATATATATCTATATATATAGATAGATATAGATATATATATCTATATCTATCTATCTATCTATCTATCTATCTATCTATCTATCTATCTATCTATCTATCTATCTATATAATTTATATAGTCACGTCATTTCTCAATATTCAACTCTGGCTCGTATTCTATCGTGTCTTAGAATCAGAATAACTGTATTGATCCCCGGGGGGAAATTAGATCATGCTACAGTTGCTCACACTCAGATAGGGAAGAATATGGCTCTTTCACACACAGATCGCGCAAAAAGGCTTTGCAGAAAGCCTGCAAAGCCTGGCAGCCTCGCCACAGAAATTGCTTTCACACACAGGCCAGCAGGACGGCCACATTCCCGTCCCGCGGTGTCCTTTCAGGCGACAGCGACTGCTCCCGGATTGAAAGGCGAGCCACTGGAGGCATTTCCACTCAGCTCCTCAATCAAATTAATATTTTCATAGGTTAGTGTAGCTTAGCCTACTGTATGATGAACTGATTTCGAGAGGGAATATCCTCAGACCAACTCGCCACAGACAGCTATTGCCCTCTGAAGCTTATTATTATATCCGTTAATTTGACCTACTAATGTCAACATCGTTTGAGCATAAAGCCTAACCGCACGGAGCATTCCTCCTGGCGTCCCTGCAGTCATGATTGTATAGGCTACTTTTTTTACTTTCACTCGTGCACTTTCTTGATACATGAGGTGATTTCCCCTGTAATTTTTTTATGAATGAGCTGACCATTCGCACCTTTTCCGGCTCACTGCGACGCCACTTTCAAATGGAGGTGGGTTGCCAGGTAACCCGGCGTTGTGACTACCTACCGTGGCGGGACAAAAGGCGTAAAACAATTATCCACCAACGCGCGTTCACGACTTTCACATCGGAGGCGCGAATCCTATTTTCCGTGCATTTTTCGGCTTTCAAGGCCGGTGTGAAAGAGCCTTAGAGACATTATAGGAAGCATAGAATAAACAAAAAACAACAATAAAACAAGGCCAGGTCTAAACCTGGCATAGGCCCGGTGCATGGTATCGTCACCCATGTATACCCATGAGGTCCTTGCCAATCCCCAGCTTTAGCTGTGGTGGGGCATTCCTGTCCGTGTTGGAAATTAACTTTTGCATAGAGGCAACATGATTTCCTAACCAGTTTAAAATCTACATGTATGGATTTAAAGTGGAGATGAAGCATTGATTTGAACAATACAAGTCTGGTTTGTTTGCTTTGTACCTTGGGTAAGACAGAACCCTGCAATCAAATGTGAATTACACCTACATTGGCTGCAAAACTAAAATGTATTTACCTGTTTTTGCCCTGTTTCGCCACTGAGGGCTGCCATGTTGTTGAAAGCTAGATGGTGACGTCACACGCATTGTAGCTCTTGTCTATGCAGCCAGGCTGCAGCGCTGCTTGTTGTTTACTCACCGGTAAAAATGGAGCACAGACATACTAACGTTAACTAAAAGCACAGATGGAGGACCATCAAAATAGCACTTGTGAAATTAATGAATATGCCTACAACGAATCCCACACTAGCTGTTGTAAACAGTAGCATCCATGGTGGTACGCTAGCTACATAGCAATCCTAGGCTAATAATAGAAAACTATATACGATATATTTGCCACACAAAACTATATGCTCAACCACTGTTGTCAAATTGTTGAACCACAATTGTGCTTATCTTAGCTTGCTAAAATGCTTGCCTTGTAGGGCTGTGAATCTTCACTGGCCTCACGATTCGATTACGATTCAGAGGGCTACGAATCGACTATAAAACGAGTATCGATGCATCTCGATGCATCTTAAATCGATGCATCGCTTTTTTTCCCAATACATGATTTATTTTTTCTCACTTTCTTTTTTCTCACTGTGTGGCTACTTTTAAAATAAAGTTAATTTGGAATTCACTTTATTTTTTTTCACTGTGTGGCTACTTTTAAAATAAAGTTAATTTGGAATTGCATTGTATTATGATCCATAATTAAAATAAACAAATGCATTTACTTCCATTATATTTTATTGATACAAATGCCGCCCTCTGTTACAAGAGTTAGCCAACAGGTGGCAGTCAGGGTTCCAAGAATGCAGGAAAGCCACAGTAAAAGTGCAAAGTGCAGAAGAAGAAGAAGCACAAGCTTCACTGACGTTAAGTTGCAATTAAGAACGAGTCAAAACATATCACCTGACTGGGCATCCATCATATAAACATGCATGGTGCCAGAAGCAGAACCTTGATGATGCGACAGGACACAAAATAACTAGCTGGACACCATTCCACATTCCACATTTGTTAAGCAGAAGTGCTAAAGCTAGCTGCTAGCCGACGAATTTTGCAATTTTAATGGTCAAGACAATTATAAACTGGGGAGGATAAATGTTTTTGAAATGTGGCAGAGAGTTTACTCACCTATTTTCAGATCAACTGCAGAGGGGGGCTGAGACGAGAGCAGCTGCAGCCACAGGCACCTTCTTCATGAAGAACAACAAATTACTTTACCACTGTCTTTTAGACAATAGTGCTCATTTGAGCATCCAGGGGCAATACAAAATGATCCTCCTCGGGTCCGTCTTTCGTTGGGTCTTCCATCTGTGCTTTTACTAACGTTAGTAGGCCTATGTCGGTGCACGTTCGTGCATGCAAATATCGAGTCCGTCAAGAATGCATTGCCGTCGCTCTACCTGACCTCACCTCCACCTGGTCGCTAGATACGAGCGCCCACAGCCCTCCCGAATCCCTTTATGCAACTTACACAGATCCTGGCTGCAGCACTGGTGGAAGCCCCCTCCTTCATGTGGATAGGTGGGGCGGCACCCTGGCGCCCTCTAGTGGCCGGCCGCCACTGAGACGTGACCGTGTGTGGAGTCGTGCATAGAGTCGTGCATTGTGTGCTGGCGACTGAGTCGAGTCTAGGGCCCCTGGTGCATGCACCGCAGCACTGGGCCCAAAAATAGAATAGAATAGAGGGTAGGTAGGCTATACACGAAAGTGTCACCAATGTGTGCCTCCTCCTATACAATCCTTGTCAAGTACCATTGAATAGAAGTGAATGTGAGGTATAATATCT
Source organism: Poromitra crassiceps (assembly GCF_964638095.1). Classification (NCBI taxonomy): domain Eukaryota; kingdom Metazoa; phylum Chordata; class Actinopteri; order Beryciformes; family Melamphaidae; genus Poromitra; species Poromitra crassiceps. The sequence goes on from NC_139623.1 coordinate 34,280,221, forward strand.
TATATACAGCAGTGTGAGTGATAATAATAATAACAATAATAACAACAACAATAATAATAATAATTAGTCGTGGCCAGGCAAGTCTCAAGGCTTTGAGCTATTATGACATCAAAATTGCTCGAGTGACATCAGTGATGGCATCACTATTGCTTGAGTGACTGATGACCTCACAAATACAACCTAATTGCCCTAGGTAATTAAGGCAATTAGGCTATACATGCATTCAACGTTTTGATGCACTGTGGGCTCAATTTTTGACCAATCGAAAATCTGTTTGATACTTTTGTGTAGGACAGTCTAACGATGCAGCTGCTGAAGTTTGGTGTCGTTTGAAGAAAAAATGTGGGAGGAGTAGGGTTTTATTAGTTTTACAGTTTTTGCATTTTTGCGGTCTTTAGACTTCATAATTGGCCAGGTTGCATTGTACAAAAGTTTCTCCTCATTTGGGCGCACATTTCAGTGAAAGTTGCAAAGCTGTAGCACGTATGCCTGATTTTTTATGAATTTTCAAATTTTGAAACTTTAGATGGTCGCTGTAATGCCGCCATTAGGACTATTGGCGTCAAATTTGCGTTGGACCTTTGTGCAAAGTTTGGTTTATTTTCATGCATGGGAAGTCGAACTTAAAAGTGGATTGGGAGGCGGGTCATAGCGTCTCTGTCGATGATTTTATTTGACAGTTCTGGGCACTGGCGTTGGCATTGGCCAATCCTGGCGTGTTCCACCCCCAAATCGATTGTGTTCTGGCGCAAAGCGAGTGGGTTCCAGGACGAACAGGCTGTCTGAGGCAGGTGCTATACGTTAGAGCAGTGCAGTAAATACAATATTCCTGGGATGCGAGTTTAACGAAACAGTTACATGTCCTCTGCATTCTACATCAAATAAAGACATTACTGTTTGTTTTATTTTGTATGTTACATACTTATTGGCCAAGTTATGTTAGTTTATGGGATAGGAATTTTGCCAGGGGACAAGGGAGTATAGGCGGCCATCTTGCCTGCAGAGTTTTCAAATCAAGTAGAATAGACCCGAACTGCACCGCCTCTTGAAGCGTCCAGCGCCAAGGACGGGCCCCTTTTTAGGGGAAACCCTAAAAGACGGTAAAAGAAGCCGAAACCACTTCAAACAAACTATTTAAAATGGTTTAATTTGATAGAGATATGCCGAAGAGTTGCTGTGTTGTTATAGTTTAACTAACAATAAAAAAGAAATGGGTCTGCGATAGATATGATTTAATAGAGTAGGGGTGACACCGTCAATGTGGACGATGCATGTAACCTGGTGGAAACTGGATACAGCGTTCATATAAGGCAAGTACCTCATGTCGATGTATCTTGCTGGCCGGCCGAGTTGAAATATATTGTCATGTCATGGTGTCTTTGGGTCATTTATAAATGAAATTAATTCTGTTATTTTTCTATAGATTTTTTTTGGTACTGCTATTTTACATTGAAGTCAACGCGAGTGGCTTGTGTTGTCCCCTAAAAAGGGGCACGGCCTTCATGTTTTGCAAATTACCTGGATGTGCTGATCTGGTCTATACCGTTTTGCCAGAAATCTGGGGGGGTAAGTCCCCCTTTAAGGACAGCTATGGCAGCCCTGTATGGAGAAAAAGGCACCATATGGACAAAAAGGCAATATAGAGGTATAGAGGGCTCCTCTATAGCCTTCTAAATTAGTAGACCCGATCAAAAGATAAACAGCCACAACAAATAGACATAAATATTTATTATATCTACATGAGATATGCTACTATATATATATACATAATAGTAGCGCTAAAATGAATGTTGAGATGACAGTGACAGTCCACAGTCACCCATAGCTGCTACCTGCATCATTTGCCAAATCAGTCAAAACCGTTTCTAAAGTTGTTTTAAGGTTACATTTTACCATGCTACAGTATGTTGAAAATGCTCTTGTTTGGGTTGACGTTGAACATAGCTGCCTCCTTCAGCTCTCCCGGTCTGGCTGAGCTAAATTGGCGGTCTCCATTAGAAGAACATAACGTCTCAATTTAATCAAATGAGAGGGTTTCATCTTCAGTTGAGTAGCGTGTGCTTTGAAAGCCGGCCTCTGTGCCAGTGTGCATCAGTCATTTGACCAAACCAAGATTGATAATAAGGTCAAAACGCCTGCTAGTGTGCATGTAGAGAGTAACCAGAGAGGTGAAGAGGAGTGTGAGAGAGCCAAACAAAGAGAGAGAAAACTAGACTCAGAGAGAGAGAGAGAGAGAGAGAGAGAGAGAGAGAGAGAGAGAGAGAGAGAGAGAGAGAGTGTGTGTGAGTGTGTGTGTGTGTGTGTGTGTGTGTGTGTGTGTGTGTGTGTGTGTGTGTGTGTGTGCGTGTGTGTGCACACAGCCCGAATCAGGGTCCCCCCTAATCATGCGCCAGACCCATCTCATTGGGGAAATTGCACTGTTTGTAATTAATGCTCAATTAAACTTGACATGGCTGTCCCAAATCCCCTGTAAGGTAACAGATTAGGCCGCACAGCTGGTCCACATTGGCTGCACCCAGGCCCGAATCTAGAGTTACCTAGTTAAGGTGCATTCCCTTCCTCAATGATAGTATTTATGAGATTTGTTCCATCCCTCACGGCCCCCGCCAGACCCACAGAGAAGGAGAGAGAGAGAGAGAGAGAGAGAGAGAGAGAGAGAGAGAGAGAGAGAGAGAGAGAGAGAGAGAGAGAGAGAGAGAGAGAATGAGTGGTCTGAAGACATTGTGGTAACTTCACCATTTGATTGCACCGGGGTAATCACTGACACTTTGTAAGCACAAAGACACACACACTCACTCTCACTGTCGCTCACACACACACACACACACACACACACACACACACACACACACACACACACACACACACGCACGCACGCTTGCACGCACGTACACACACACACACACACACACACATACACACACACACACGGGTACAGACTCGCTTTCGCTCACACACGCCTATGCACGTACACACACACACACACACACACACGGGTACAGACTCGCTCTCGCTCACACACGCGCGCGCGCCCGCACACACGCACGCATGCACACACACACACACACGCACACACACACACACACACACACACACACACACACACACAGATGCACGCACTTGAGGAAAGAATCCACGGAATCCATCCATCTGCAGATGTATTCATGTATTAAGTTTTTATTAACAACACATGGCATGTGAGGATGACATGTGGTGATGGACATGGTGCTGTCCATCACCACATGGTGCTCTGTGTGTGTGTGTGTGTGTGTGTGTGTGTGTGTGTGTGTGTGTGTGTGTGCGTGTGCACGCACACACACACACACACACACGCGTGCATGCGTGGGTGGGTGGGTGGGTGGCTGGTTGGGTGGGGTGTGTGTGTGTGTGGGGGGGGAGGGGTTTTTGTGTGCTGCCTGGTCGCCAGAATAAAATGTCTCCATTATACATTTGTGAAATCCACGTATGTAGGCTAGTATGTAGTATGTAGGCTAGTATGTAGTATGTAGTACGTAGGCTAGTATGTAGTATGTAGGCTAGTATGTAGTATGTAGTATGTAGTATGTAGGCTAGTATGTAGTATGTAGTATGTAGTATGTAGGCTAGTATGTATGTAGGCTAGTATGTAGTATGTAGTATGTAGGCTAGTATGTAGTATGTAGGCTAGTATGTAGTATGTAGTATGTAGGCTAGTATGTAGTATGTAGGCTAGTATGTAGTATGTAGTATGTAGGCTAGTATGTAGTATGTAGGCTAGTATGTAGTATGTAGTATGTAGGCTAGTATGTAGGCTAGTATGTAGTATGTAGTATGTAGGCTAGTATGTAGTATGTAGTATGTAGGCTAGTATGTAGTATGTAGGCTAGTATGTAGTATGTAGGCTAGTATGTAGTATGTAGTATGTAGGCTAGTATGTAGTATGTAGTATGTAGTATGTAGGCTAGTATGTAGGCTAGAGCTAGACCCTACTCTACCCTAGACTCTACTCTACCTCCCCTGTACCCTTCCACCTCTCCTTCTCTGTTCTCTCCTCCTCTCTGTCCTCTCCCCTCTCTCACATTCCCACTGCTCTCCTTCCCCTGCGCCCTCCCACCTCTCCTTCTCTGTTCTCTCCTCCTCTCTGCCCTCTCCTCCCTCTCACATTCCCCCTGCTCTCCCTCCCCTGCACCCTCTCCTTCTCTGTTCTCTCCTCCTCCACATTTCCCATTTCTCCCCACCCTCGCCCTAATCCAGGCCCGTATCCTACTCCCTCCCCTCCCCCAACCCTAGACCCTACCCCTACCCTGGCTCTCCCTCCCCTGCACCCTCATCTCTCCTCCCCTGTTCTCTCCTCCTCCACATTTCCTATTTTCTCCCCACCTCCCCCCTCTCCTCCCTCCCTCCCTCCACCCTAGACCCTACCTCTACTCTACCTCCCCTGTACCCTTCCACCTCTCCTTCTCTGTTCTCTCCTCCTCTCTGTCCTCTCCCCTCTCTCACATTCCCACTGCTCTCCTTCCCCTGCGCCCTCCCACCTCTCCACATTTCCTATTTTCTCCCCACCTCCCCCCTCTCCTCCCTCCTCCCTCTCCCTCCCTCCTCCACTCTCCTGCTTTCTTCAAATGTTCAAATGTTATCTTTATTCTGTATATTCTTGTTACTGTGTGTTAGCTAGAATCAGCTAGACATACTTTCTGTGAAGCCCTCTGAGACATGCTTGTGAATTAGGGCTATATAAATAAACTTGACTTGACTTGACTAGTATGTAGGCTAGTATGTAGTATGTAGGCTAGTATGTATTATGTAGTATGTAGTATGTAGTATGTAGTATGTAGGCTAGTATGTAGGCTAGTATGTAGTATGTAGTATGTAGTATGTAGGCTAGTATGTAGGCTAGTATGTAGTATGTAGTATGTAGTACTATGTAGTATGTAGTATGTAGGCTAGTATGTAGTATGTAGTATGTAGGCTAGTATGTAGTATGTAGTATGTAGGCTAGTATGAACATTTCTGAACCAAAATAATTTGCATATCACGCTTCTAGATACATGAATATTAACATTATACACATTATAGTCTGCTATTGAAATAGCGCGGTGGCCAGTAAGTGTGATGTGCCGGGTTCAAGTCCCAGTCATTATTTAAACCGTGAGTCACTCACAATGTTTTTGTTATAAAAGCACAAGGCTAACCATAACCTAGTTTTACTTGCCTAAACATAACCACAATTGTTTTATTTGCATCGAGGTTTCCAAGTTTTGTTTAGAAAAAACAAATAACGTCCGCACTTCTTTTTTCTAGTTGGTTTATCTAATTGTCTGGCACCTGCCAATTGAGTGGATGTGACTCTACTTTCCTTTCCAAGTTTCCTTTCATATTTACATTGCGATTGTAGACATAAAATGCCACATTTTAGAAACATATTTTGCCGACATTTTGTTTCAAATTCATGTTGATATTCTATATCCAACGTGAAATGCCAACGCGTTATTCTGGCAACTGGGTTGGACATGGTGCTGTGTGTGTGTGTGTGTGTGTGTGTGTGTGTGTGTGTGTGTGTGTGTGTGCGTGTGCGTGCGTGCGTGCATGCGTGTGTGTGTGTGTGTGTGTGTGTGTGTGTGCATGTGTGCGTACATGTGCGTGCATGTATGTATAGAGATTTGCTTGACAAAGGCCTTATTGACGTGTGAGAGCTGTATCTGCTGTGTGGAGCTTGTCACGGCTTTGTCCTCGCTCTCACACAGTTTGCCATGGCATTAGGTGGGACAACAAAGGCCGTAACACCACTGACGTGTGTGTGTGTGTGTGTGTGTGTGTGTGTGTGTGTGTGTTGACGTGCAACCTGACTTGACAAATAGGTCCAGTTCCACAGTAACACACACAGCAGCATGAACGTATGAGTGCGCACTTTTGTTGTTTGATTTCCTTATCACTTTACATATAGCAAATCACTGATGAGTGAATGATAGGGGCAGACAGAGGCCATCTTTATTTGTCACAGACACACATCAATGCATGCACACATGTGCATGGTGGCTAGTACACACACACATGCCTCACAAGCACAGAGAAATGTGTCTTCCGTGTTTGACCCATCCTGGCTCATCCTCCTCCACAGTCAGGCCAGGAGCGGTGGAGCGCACGGATACCAACTTCTTCCAACCGCCGCTGGTCAGATGATGATCTTCTGCATGTTTTTAGTGGGGGTCCATTATTGATGTTATCTGGAGGAAACCCCAGGGGAGCACGGGGAGAACATGCAAACTCCACACAGAAAGGCCCTTTCTTACGAGTTAACCCACATGGGCACCAGGCACCGAAGGCATGGGGAGACATACCCAGAGTGTCAACAGCATCCAGGCGGGAATCAAACCCAGGACACTCTTGCTGTGAGGTCAGATTGCGAGGTGAGAGCGCTACCACTGCGCCACCGTGCCCCATTCATATGACATCAATGTCCTGATGCATATGATTTGCACATTTTATACACAGAAAATAACTTCATTGTGTGTGTGTGTGTCTGTGTGTGTGTGTGTGTGTGTGTGTGTGTGTATGTGTGTGTGTGTGTGTGTGTGTGTGTGTGTGTGTGTGTGCGTGTGCGTGTGTGTGTGTGTGTGTGTGTGTGTGTGTGTGTGTGTGTGTGTGCGTGCGTGCGCGTGCGTGCGTGCGTGCGTGTTGTGTTGGGTTTCTGGGTGTTGTTGACTCTCAATGAATGATTATCTTCCAGCGCGTTGCACAGGAACGACGCAGCCGGTCGACCCCCGTGGCTTATCAGAAAGAAAAGTCTGTGAACAAACATGTCTGGCGTGGATTCTTAGGAATCTGTGGTGATCATTACTGACTAATGTGTTAAATGGTAGTGGAGGCGTTTGATGTGTTTGTTATTCATCAATTTTCCGGCCTACTTGGAAAGGAAGGGGTCTTTCATCTAATTCATGAGAACGTTTTGTATGAATGAAAGCCGAGAGAGAGAAAGAATGTGCATGTGTGTGTGTGTCTGTGTGTGTCTGTGTGTGTGTGTGTGTGTGTGTGTGTGTGCGCACACAAACTCAAAATTCAAAATGAAAATGAATGAATGAAAATTCAGTCACTATCTACTCACCCCTATGCCGGTGTGATATTTTTAGTCAACAAAACATTTGTGGAATTTCACAGCAAAACACTGTTAGAACACGTAATCATGTAATAAACATGTAATCCAAGTCTCCACAAGCCCTGAGATGCCATGTTGACTTGAAAAGACATCTGTTTCTAGCTGAAATCTTTACTGTAGCTGGCTAGTGAAGATTTCAAGGTGTAAATTATGTCTTTTCAAGTCAACTTGGCATCTCAGTGGTTGTGGGGACTTGGATTACAGCAGGTGCTTATTCTGGAGGCATTTTGTTCTTTCTTTAATTTTTTTAGGTGTGAAAATTGGTCACCGTCCTCTTAAATTGATTAGGAGATTTCGTACGGTTTGCTGTGAAACACCACAAATGTTTTGTGCAGTAAAACACTTCACCCTTCCTTCCATTGGCATGGGGGTGAGTACAGTAGATTATGACCATTGTATTGAATTTTTGTTTTTGGGCAAATTTATCTATACTATAATTGGAGGATCATCTGTCTGTCTCTCTCTCTGTCTCTCTCTCCCTCCTTCGTGTATCTCGAGAACCGTTGGTCGGATCGACTTGGGGAGTGCGCTCAGGGGGACCTGACGGAGTGCAGTGCCCTGTTTTCGTGCAATTCGGACGTGAAACGCGTTCAATCTTTGAACATTTGTGTTCCATTCTGCACTCCTTCAAGCCCTTCAAGTGTCTGAGTGAGTCGCTCTGTGACAGGAGGTGAGAAAAGTAAACATAGGGTCGTTGAGAGTGATTGGTGAGAATGAGGAGGGGGGTTAAAGTAAACATTGATGTGAGTAAAGGAGGGGGGGGGGCAGCATCCCTCCTCAGATTCCAATTAAAAAATGTCTTGCAATGCATGCAGCGGAGAGAGGGCAGCATGAAAGGAGCAGAGAATAGTAGGAGAACATGTATTTGTAAGCTGAATAAGCAGCCTCAAGGCCGTTTCACACAGATGCGGTGCGAATGCAGAGGCGGAATGTGGTACGAAATTCCGTGCGAATTTTCCGCATTGCAACCTATACACACAGGTCTGGTGCGAATTATTCGCCCCACTGAAATTATTATTTCCGCAGCGGAAAAACAGTGTTCAGTGTAACCAGCAGTTAATGTCCCTCCCCGGCTCCCGTCTAGTAGGACAGCACCGCCTACTTGTGCAAGCTAGCTACCAGTCGGCTAACGTCAGACACAGACAGACAGACACAGCAGCGAGACGAGCCATGAAAAGCAACTGGAGGCAGTGAAATTGCCGTCCATTTCAGTGAAATGGAGGCAGGAGCAGCGGACCCCAAATTTGATGCTAAACTGCTAGTTAGCACTTGGATACAAGTGGCTAACATTAGCTCCATCCATTTACAACAGTGGTTTACAACGTTAGCAAGTAGGAATTTGTTTCAGCTACATTACCATTTTCAGTGAATCCCAGCTGCTGGGCGATCTGAAGATCTATTGTCCTTAATTTCGGTGTTTATCGTCATGGTGTTTGTCATATAAAATTGGATGTTGAGAAACCAAATTGATGAGGTTCGGCAAGAGTAGTGGAGGTATGACATCAGCTGTAAACAAAGGCTTTCATTGGTCAAATGTATTTTCCGCAGGCGGAAATCCGCGGACGTCAATGTCTATCCGGAAAAATAAAATGCAGCACGAATGTTCGGCTGCGGTGTGCAAGCTTCAATTACAACTAATTAAAATATTTTTTTGCGAATGTCTGTGCCAATTAATCGCACGGAGATCCACACCGGTGTGAAACGGCCTTTAATATTCATGCGTCATCAAGTCTGTCATGAATAAAATCAAGGGGAAATAATCAGTAGAGCTCAGTGATCTTAGTTAAGTGAGATTTCTAATAGATTTTTACATGGCTATAATGGTAGGGTATAATGAGTCACGCATTCAGAAATAATATCCTCTAGGGCCACGCCACTTCCGGGAACCCCCATCCTGTGTAAGTAGGGTTCCCAGAGAAAAACCTGTCCATTTCCACCACTGCTTATGGATGAGCATCATCTGCTGCATGCCATCGAGAACCGTTGGTCGGATCGACTTCAAACTTTGGGAGTGTGCCCTGTTGTGCAGTGCAGTGCCGGATTTCGTGCAATTCTGCACAGCGCCACCTACTGGCCACACAAAAAGTGGTTTATCTTGAGAACCCTTCGTCCGATCGACTTCAAACTCGAGGGGTGCGCTTAGGGGGACTCAAGGGAGTGCAGGAAGCTGAATTCCGTGCAATTTGGCATAGTGCCACCTACTGGCAACACAAAAAGCGCTTTATCTCCATAGCCATTCATCTGATCGACTTCAAACTTCAAACTCGGGGAATGCGCTTAGGGGGACTCAACGGAGTGCACGGAGCTGAATTCTGTGCAATTTGACATAGCACCACCTACTGGCAAGTGGCAACACAAAAAGCGGTTTATCTCGAGAAACATTTGTCCAATTGACTTCAAATTTGGGGAGTGCGCTGCTCGGACCCCGATGGAGTGCGGTGCCACATTTCATGCAATTTGGACTTATTCCAGGACTGTCTGTATGTCTGTCCTTCGCGTATCTCGAGAACCGTTTGTCGGATGGACTTCAAACTTGCGCTTACAGGGGGACCTGACAGAGTGCAGTGTGTGTGCGGGGAGGAAGCGCCCATGGGGTGGTGCATGGGGGGACGGGCACTGCACTAGTCCTTTAAATTGCTGCAATATTTGCATATAAATATTTTTTTCTGATCTATATAACTGGTATAATATGACACAGTTGATTGAAAGCGTTTTCATTTGTGTGGCATTTGAACTGGGTAGTTATAATAGCATGAGTAGTGATAGCCACTATGGCTGAACCAGTGGCCAACACAATGGAGAAATTTATGAGGCCAGTCCTGGAATTTCATTCTCTGGAAAGGCCGGAGGGGGGCGCACGTCACGGTCCGGAAGTGACGTCATGTGCCTCAATGGAAAAATGAGCCAACTTCTCTCTCGGTCTGTGTCTTAAATAAAGATTTTCCGAATGAGTTTATGGTCTGAATAAACAATTTCAAGTCTTTTTCATGCTCTCATGGGCTCCGTTTTCTAAATTATGGTCCCATTTCGAGTAAAAGAGGCGATTAAAAAGACTAAATTTTGGAGCGAGGTTTCCTTGATTGACACCAGCCACAGCAAACCAGATGATCCCAACCACAGCACAACCAGTTGCCAAGCCAGGCTAGCTAGCTAGCAACGTAGCCATATATTAAAAGTAAACTACCAGAAACAGCGTTACCTTTATGATCTTTTAATGATGTTAGTAGACACACGTAACAGTATAGATCCCCGTCATGAGGTCAGTTTATCAAAATAACACCTATATCGAAATCGGATTTTAACGGATGGGCAGCGAAGCCGGGGCTTCGGAGCTGATCACCTGAAATTATCTGATAAAGTGGTCTGTGCAGCTCTGTGGTGATCAGCTAATGTCTTCATAGCATTGTGATTATGATTTAATGCATTATGGAAGATAAATGTTGGTTTAACATAATGAAAATAATTCCCTACCAAACATGTAAAGTGACGCTTCTGGGCAGTAGACCATTTGGGCATAACGTTATGTTATGTAATGTGACATGAGATCACCACATTTCAATAAATATAATGTTTTTGCACATTTGAATGCTGCTGGTCGTTTGTTTAATGCTGTATATATTGGACATTTAAAGCTGATACACAATTGTGTTGAGGTAATTCCGCAAAGCTCAGTTAAACGTGTAACACTTGACACAATCAAATGTAACTTTTTCACAGCAGTACTGTACAGTCCAGCCCACCATGGTATGGGAAAGGAACCATTGTTTGAATTATATCGAAATATATTTGCATGGTGTAGCATGTAATGCAGTCTGTTAAGATACTGTAAAGCTAGATACTCTGTGACACAGAAAGGCAGACAAGCAGGGATCTTGTCACCGTGATTCCAGATAAACTATCTATTTATGGCCCAATCCCACCGCAGCTAGTAGCGCGGTCCCGCTCCGCTCGACTCGACTTTTGGTCTCATCCCACCGGTATAAACCGGCCCAGCTCGGTTAGATTTGGGGCTGAGCTGGGCTACTTTTAGTACCTGCCTCGTCGGGGTTCTTTTTCTGCCAACCCGGGTCCATACCGTGACGTGAAAACATTGTAGGCGACTGATTGGTCAGGCAGAATCGTGTTTACTCTCTATATCCTACTGACTGTCAATGCAGCGCTGCATACCAGTTTACCTTCTTTTCTCTTCTATTATGCTTTTCTATCAGTCTTTTGTTTTGCTGCCTTCGCCTCTGGTGAAATAAAATCGGCGCGGTGGTTTCAATTGTCCAAAAGTCCGCTGCTCTGAAGCGCTTGTGTAGTTAGTGCTGTGTCGGCTCCGCTAGGCCGCAGGCGCCTGGTGAAGCCGCGGTTTTGCCTGGTGAGAGGCCGCGGGGGTAGAGGCTTCACTCTAGCGCAACCCCCGTCCCTCGCGCCCGTCCCTCGTGCAGCGCTTGTGAGTTTTGACTAACAACAAAGTGATATCCATTCTCCTGGTCGATTGTCACTTTTGCCCATGTACACTCACTGTAACACCCGCCCAACATGCTGTGATGCTATGAGCTGGCTGCTCAGGCCAGGATCAAGGACTGTGATCATGCCAGCACTGCTCTCTCTCTCTCTCTCTCTCTCACACACACACACACACACACACACACACACACACACACTGTAGGTAATTTAGAGGCACCAGTATTTCATAAACAGTTTAAAAGTTCTGTGTATGGATTTAATTGTAACGTTATGTTATAGCCTATTTCAGAACATGGGTGGAGGGCAGATATGCGGTCGCTGTGACGACCAGGTGTGGGCGGGGGCAGATGAAGGGCGGTCGAAGCAGAACGTCCATCGGGTTGAAGCAAGTAGAGCCGAGTGGTGACGGGCTGTGCAGGGCTGTAAAATGTGGTGGAATTGAGCCATTAGCTAGACAGCTAGACAATATTACTGTACCATACCACAAGCTAAAGGCAGCATATGCCAATGGAAGGCTGGGTAGCATTAGCTAACGTCATCCAGGCTATACAGTAACGTTAGGCTATTATAAGCCCTAATTCGGAACACTCCCCCAAGTCCCGTCCACGCTCACGCCCCTTCCTGTATTCACGGCTCCAGATTTGAACAGATTTCCCACACTGTCAGGATCGGAACGTGTGGATCTATTCGCGGGTAGTTGACGACCACGGGAAACTTGGTAGGTCTGGAGAAGCTGGGGTGTTGTGGAACTTGGTAGCTTGATAGCTGGGGCTGCACTGTTCGAGGTTTTGGGAACGGTTGCAGAGAGATTGCAGAAGTTGCTGGTTGCAGGAATTGCAGGTTGCAGACGTTGCCGAGATTGGTATGATCCTAGTTTAGATTATGAATCACTGGCCAGAGCCTGTCGGAACAGGCCTTTATAGATCCGAGCATGACACCACCTGTGCTATGACATCATACCGTTTGTGACATCATCAGAGACATGACATCACCTGTGCTATGACATCACTAGCGAAAGGCATGAAAGACACTTATGAACCATGACATCATCAGTGATCGATGACATCATAGTCGGAATGACGACGTCAAAGTAGGAATGATGACGTCATCCTAACAGTACCCTCCCCTCAACGGACGTCACCTGGCGTCCAATGAGGATGGCATCTGGGAGACAAAAAATCCGTAGGTTCTGGTGGAGGTGCTCTTCCGCAGGTGGTTAGACGCAGGTGGTTAGGCCCCAAAGGGGGTGCAAGAGAGTGAGGTGCTCTTCAGCAGGCGGTTAGATGCAGGTGGTCAGACCCCAAAGGGGGTGTAGGACAGTGGAGGTGCTCCTCGCTAATACAGGATATCGAAGCCATAGATGGACCGATACGTAGACAGAACTTCCACCGGGTCCGGTGGGTCCTCTGGGGCCGGCCATCCCCCGGGGCACGATCCAAACATGGGAGGCTGGGGACCATCAAAAGGGTCAAATGCCGCTGTCTCCGAAGGCAGAGCCGCAGGGGGATCTGACACAGCGAGGCCTGCCCTCCCGACCTGTAGTTTGGGCAGGACACCCACCGTCCCCTCCTTTAAACGCCTCTTATTTCTTCTTGCTCTTGACCGAGGGCTGACGACACTACGGGAACCTCCCAGCATGAAGCTGGAACCTACGTGTTGGTCAAGGACAGGAATTGGCTGCTGCTGGGGTACGGGTTCAGACTCGGCGAGGGGAAGGTCCACAGGTTGTGCCTCAGGTACGGGTTCAGACTCGGCGAGGGGCAGGTCCACAGGTTGTGCCTCAGGTTGTGCCTCAGGGCCAGCAGACTCGGAGGCCCCCTGCGGGGGGACGGAGCCGATCTGCAGGCAGCGATTGAACTTCCCAATGAGACGATCGACAGTCCTCTCCAACTCGTTAACCCTCTTGGAGACACACTGCCACTCCTGGGTCCTGCAGGGAACGCTACCCAACCGTACAGATTCTTCGGCTGGACACGTAGAGTCTTGATCCACTGAGAGTACCACGGGCCGGCGAGCGGTGGGACCACTTACTGGACGCCGGGAGCAGGAGGAGAGGTAATGCCCGGCTCGACCACAGTACAGGCAGCTCCGGGTGTCCAAACGGCGCTGCCTCTCCTCTGGTGTGATGCGAACCCTGCCGGTCAGATCACGGTACAGATGGCTGCTGGGACTCAAATGTGGGTGCCCCTGCTCTGGAATGACGCGAACTCCCCCCCAGAATATGCCCTTAGTAGCTGGGGGCGGCCGAGAGGCAGAGCTAAAAGCAACGGCCGCTGTGGACGGGGGAGTAGCAGGTCTGGAAACCTCCGGGACGACAGTGCCCTCGGAAGCTGGGGCAGGAGGAGCGGAAGTCTGCAGAATGACACCCTCAGGAGGGTTTAGCCCGTCGAGACGATCTAGCCGTTTTACCAGGAGGGCGTACCGATCCTCGGCCTTGGAAGCCTGAACTTTCTGGGTGTCAAGCAGGTCTGACATCATGGTAACCACGGCTTGTAAGATCTCCACGGTGACAAGACCCTTCGTTGAGTCGCCTGGTAGGCCACCTGGAGCGGGCGGCGGGGGAACTGGCGTCTGACGAGGAACCCCCCAAGAGGTCGAGGCGGAAACGCCGGGGGGGAAAGCAAACGAGGGGGGCAACAGCCATTCACTCCGGCGCTGCTTCGACTGGTCGCCTAGTGGGTCCTCCTTGATCGCTAAACGGCTAAATTTGCCCGCTAAATCCACTTTTGAGTGATTCATACTGTCAGGATCGGAACGTGTGGATCTATTCGCGGGTAGTTGACGACCACGGGAAACTTGGTAGGTCTGGAGAAGCTGGGGTGTTGTGGAACTTGGTAGCTTGATAGCTGGGGCTGCACTGTTCGAGGTTTTGGGAATGGTTGCAGAGAGATTGCAGAAGTTGCTGGTTGCAGGAATTGCAGGTTGCAGACGTTGCCGAGATTGGTATGATCCTAGTTTAGATTATGAATCACTGGCCAGAGCCTGCCGGAACAGGCCTTTATAGATCCGAGCATGACACCACCTGTGCTATGACATCATACCGTTTGTGACATCATCAGAGACATGACATCACCTGTGCTATGACATCACTAGCGAAAGGCATGAAAGACACTTATGAACCATGACATCATCAGTGATCGATGACATCATAGTCGGAATGACGACGTCAAAGTAGGAATGATGACGTCATCCTAACACACAATGCACCAGGAAAATCCATTCATCCAATCAAACGGAATCAAACAATATCAAGATGTGGGCTTAATTTTGCCGTGTCAAAAACAATTAGCTCCGTTGGTCCATTATATGTGTCAATGGGCTGAACACACAAACTCAAACTTCCTCAACAGAAAATCCATGCTCCGCCCACACTGTTTGATTGACAGGTGATCTCTGGGAAGTGCAGTGCAGAAACGCCACAGCAATGAGGCTGACCAACAAAGATGGAGACTGTGTGGTTGTGTCCGTGCTTGTGGTCTCCCTATCACAGGCTGTGGACCCAGGACCCTCCCCACTGGCAGCCTCTGGCCCCTCCCAACTGGCAGCCTCTGGCCCCAGGCCCCTCCCCACTGGCAGCCTCTAGCCCCAGGCCCCTCCCCACTGGCAGCCTCTAGCCCCAGGCCCCTCCCCACTGGCAGCCTCAAGCCCCAGGCCCCTCCCCACTGGCAGCCTCTAGCCCCAGGCCCCTCCCCACTGGCAGCCTCTAGCCCCAGGCCCCTCCCCACTGGCAGCCTCTGGCCCCAGGCCCCTCCCCACTGGCAGCCTCTAGCCCCAGGTCCCTCCCCACTGGCAGCCTCTGGCCCCAGGCCCCGCCCCACTGGCAGCCTCTAGCCCCAGCCCCTCCCCACTGGCAGCCTCTGGCCCCCGGTCCCTCCCCACTGACAGCCTCTGGCCCAAGGCCCAGGTGCAGCCTCTGGCTCCAGGCCACTCCCTTCTGCAGCCTGTGGCCTAGGGCCCCTCCCCGCTGCAGTACCTGGCCCCAGGCCCCTCCCCACTGCAGCCCCTGGCCCCTCGCTGCTGCAGCCTCTGGCCCCAGGCCCCTCCCCACTGCAGCCCCTGGCCCCTCCCCGCTGCAGCCTCTGGCCCCAGGCCCCTCCCCACTGCAGCCCCTGGCCCCTCGCCGCTGCAGCCTGTGGCCCCAGGCCCCTCCCCGCTGCAGCCTCTGGCCCCAGGCCCCTCCCTGCTGCGGCCTATGGCCCCAGGCATCTCCCTGCTGCAGCCTCTGGCCCCAGGCTCCGGCCCCAGGCCCCTCCCCACTGGTAGGAGCTGGTGTTTTCTCTCATCACAGTGCAGCGTGGAACCTGCACCCTTGTTTGGACAGTGATGACATTCAATCATGAAAGCCACAACAAACCCTACATTTTCCAAACCAACAATCCCACACTCGACCAGAGGATGGAGGATAAACTCGTACTGCGCAAAATACCCTGAGTTTCATAAGAAGGGGTTGTATTAAAAAATAAAAAATATTAAATAAAAAATATTAAATAAATAAATACATAAAATAAAATAAAATAAAATAAAATAAAATAAAATAAAATAAAATAAAATAAAATAAAATAAATATAGCCTATCCATTTTAGGGACAAAAATATTTTGACTTTCATTTTATCAGTGCAATTATCACTTTTGGTTGTTATTTTGTGCAATAAAAGTGAGATTCACAGACAGTTTAAATCCTCATAAGTAGTCATCTTTAATAATTTTTACTTGCTACTTGTATTTTTTTTATCCCAGTGTATCTTCAACTAGTCGATAATATAACTTATTTTTTTTAAATCTGCATAACAATCTCACTGAGGGGTGTGATGGGCAAGTTACCTTGTGAAATGTAACTGACTGTAATTACAGTATTGTAGATGTAAAATCTGTCCATGTCACATCATGCAGTAGGCTACATACACACGCTACCTATAATTATCCACTCAACCTAAATACACTTTTTGACAGTCTGTCATTCTTCTCTACTATTAAATCCAACCTGAACAGGCATCTATCTATCTATCTATCTATCTATCTATCTATCTATCTATCTATCTATCTATCTATCTATCTATCTATCTATCTATCTATCTATCTATCTATCTACTGTTGTATCTATCTACTGTATCTATCTATCTATCTATCTATCTATCTATCTATGTATCTATTTGTCTGTCTGTCTGTCTGTCTGTCTGTCTGTCTGTCTGTCTGTCTGTCTGTCTATCTATCTATCTATCTATCTATCTACAGTATCTAAGCAATAATGACCGTCAATTCAACAAATATTTCCCAAAGTGTTTTAGACTTTACCTCTTCGATTCAGTCTATCCTATTTTTGCCGAAACAGGGTTTAGCATTAGTTTTGGCAGATATAATTTATTTATTACCTTCAAAGTATACATAATATAAAGTAAAACATGTACCACTTAAGGGTACATTAATTAAGGGCTAGTTAAAAAGCATTAACTTACCCTTAAATAAGCACTAACCCTTAGACTAATTAAGAGTTAACTAATGTGGTATCATCATGGTGTTCATATTAACTAAGGTTTAGTGGTTGGGGTAAGGCATGAAGTCACTGAGGTTAAGAGGTTAGGGCAAGCTTACGGTCAAGGCTGTTAAGGGTAGGTTTATGCTTAATGTACTCTTAATTGTAAAGCGTTACTGTAAAATCTGTTGGAAGTTCTGTAAGGAGTCTTTTGAAGGGGATAAATGTGTTAATGTGTTTCTTAAAATGTATATAGGCGAGATTGATGCCTCTTTTTATTTAGCACTACATCACTGCCTATACTGTACGTACATAGCTATCTTCAGTAGCCTGTTCTGACTGACCTTGTCCCTGGCCCTGCTGAAGGCGTGGCCCTCTCACACTGTGTATCATAGCCTTTACAGGAAGGCTAGTGGTGAAAGTCAGGTCAGAGGAGGATGTCTGTCAGCCGGACCGCTGCGTATCCGCCCACATCCTCCCAGAGGTGTTAACATGACGCTGACATATGTGACATGTGTGACATGTGAGTCTGACATGTGTGGCGTCAGAGGGAGACTCCGGCGGAGGAGCTGCCCAAAAACTTCAAGACAGCAGCTTATGTGCTATTGTCCTGTAGTGAGAGAGGGGATGCTGTGTGTGTGTGAGTGCGGGCGTGCGCGTGCGTTCTGGCTCTGAACTAGTCTCAGAGCCCCGCTTTGGCAAGTACCTTTGGCGACCTCCGTAACGCTCCGCGAAGCCTCCAGTGTCTCCCCTGGAGACTCTACCCCTAACCTAACCCTACAGCAGGGCTATTCAACTAAATTGTTTAGGGGGCCACATTGTCAGAAACCTAAGGGGCCGGGGGCCAGACCGTTCTCCGAGCCATTATATGTACACTTGACACAACGCACCACCACATTTTCGAAACTTTTATTTCACTACATTGCAAAAGTAGCTTAATTTTAATTTAAAAGTGCTTAATTTATGTGCAACAAAAGCTGTGTTAAAGCCCCAAAGTAAACACATTTGAAACAAATCTAAGTATTCTACAACACGTCAGCTACAGTATTTGAAATATAATTTGGTCAATTCTGTCATCTCTTAGCTACACTATAGCATTGTAAACATTTATAGTGCATCAGGAAAGGAAAACAACTGTAAACATTCTTTCTTGTTTAGAACCTAGCACAGTATTAAAGGAACACTCCACCCATTTTCAACCAGCTTTGTATCATTAGAACATCAGTAGTATATCAGAAAACTGTAAATTGTTTTGAAGTCTGTCATTTAATTTGACAGTTATTGAGTGTTAAAGTGTGGACCAGTGATGTCACTGGTCCACACTAACTCAAATTAATAACTCATTAACTCAAATCAACTCTCAATAACTGTCAAACTAGATGAATGACAGAATGTTCGACAGTTATTGAGAGTTGATTTGAGTTAATGAGTTATTAATTTGAGTTAGTGTGGACCAGTGATGTCACTGGTCCACACTTTAACACTCAATAACTGTCAAATTAAATGACAGACTTCAAAACAGTTTACAGTTTTCTGATATACTACTGATGTTCTAATGATACAAAGCTGGTTGAAAATGGGCGGAGTGTTCCTTTAAATACTGAGTATCTCATGAAAAACTATTAATATTGCATATTTTGTGTTTAGCTACATCACAGCATTTTAACATTGTAGTGCAGCAAGAAAGGAAAACTACTGTAAACATTTGAACCATATTTCTTGTTTAGAACCTATAGCAACATCTCCTGAAAAACCATTTATAATGCATCTTTCTTGATTAGCTACATCACAGCGCCATCTCCTGAAAAACATTAATATTGCACCTTTCTTGTGGCTACATCACAGCATCTCCTGAAAAACATTTATAGTGGATATGACTTGTTTAGTTCACTTTGGCTAGATCACATCTGAAAAACAACCAGTTGGGTGTAATAAGTAAATGAGGTTTAATTGTAAAAAAGAAAAAAAATATATATATATATATATTTCGGCAAACGCATATTTTCCGCCCAGAAACTCTGCTGTTGCATACTCCTGTACTTGTTTAATTGTTGTTATTGAGTCTATTTAGGAAATAACCACTTTATGGCTGTTTAAACTAGACGAACGCTGACATTACTCCTTGGGGCGGACAGGCAAGGAGGCGGCCATTACTGTTTTGCTAGTAACGTTACTGAGTGGCCGGTTACGATGTCAACTACGAGGCGGGTCGTTGATTGGCTCGTCCGCTTTGCCGTTTCTGCAGAAAGCCGTCCCAGAGTTGAGGCCAGACGGTCTAGGAGAACGAAATGAAATGTGAGTTCACGTGACCGGCTGGTTTATGCCTAACCTATGCTGAAACCTAATACCCCGTCCCCCCCCCCCCCCCCGTCCCCTCCCCCCATCCCCACCGGGGGATACTACTCTACTTCCCAACTCATTGTGGACGAGCCCTTGACCTTTCCCTGAAGCCACAGGTGCGAAGTGCTGCGCTCCATAAAAACATGGTGCGGAGTGCTGCTCCGCAGAGTGCGTTCCAAGACGCTGTAGGCTCCCCAGAGGGTTACAGAGGTTGCCAAAGGTGCTTGACAAAACGGTTCTGTGAGACGATCGGAGTGAGAACGTGTTGGTGTGGAGGTCAGTAAGTGTGTGTGCGTACAGTAACGCCCTTAATTGTAGCATTTTTTCCACAACATACAATAATTTCCAGCCTGCAGGCTGCTGTGTCAGACTGATATGATCTGTGATGTGTGGTGTTTGTGTTTGAAGGGAGTAACACCTGTTAACATATTTCCGAGAGATAATATCACTGCAGTGAGCTATGATTTTCTCAGGTCATTTGAGGCCAGTCGGTCAAAATCTAGGTTTGACCGAAATGTATTTTTAAAAGCAGATACAGTACTGATACTGATATATTTAGACTGAAGTCAATGATACATGATACTTAAATATCTTCAAATTGAACGATTTTGCTGTCAATAAATTCGAAGTGCTCAGTGCTTCTGAGACTCTTAAAACTCTTAAATTAAATAAGTTAGGGTTAGAAGCTCTTTTGACTTCCACTAATTAATAAAGCTGTGCACATTTGCAACTCCGAATCATGTTTGGATTGTTTTCTTGCGTTCATACCTGACACCAGAATTAGGCCTACATTTGGGTAGATGGGTCCCTCTATTGCAGCCCTACTTTGTCATGTAGGCTGATAAGACAGGTGTGTATTTTTTTTTACATAGGCTAACAATCTTGCCTACTTGCTTTACCTTCATAACAGTAATGAATCATGTAGAAATAGAACCCAACTTTGATGAAAAATAACATGCATTCATCATCAAACAGCTCTCAAACCATTGTGAAATCAACATCCCCACAATCCTCCCTGTTTACACAAGCAAAGGATTTTAGGCCGGGGGCCGGCTGCCATGTTGGACATACAGATTGCAAATTCAAGATGAGCTGGCAGTAACAGTTGTATAACAGCCAGTCTTCCCTGTCATCGTGTGAGTGGATATAGATGTGTGAGATACTGTATAGGTCAGAGACTTAGCGAGGGTGGGAATGTTGTCCTTATCTGATCTGCATGTTAACATGGAGGAAACAACACTGTCAGCGGCTGCTGTGTAAAGCAGGTGGAGCGCAGGACAAGAGGAAGTGTCAGCTCAAGTTAAGACCCGACTCAAACACGTTAAAGAGTTTCACTAAAGTCACCTGACGACACGCTGGTTCCCCGCTCCTGTCAATCAGTACGTTGTCATTTACAGGCACACTCATAATTCAATCTTAACCTGATTATGGCAATACTTCAACAACTGAAACTGGCATGTAAATGCTTCACTGATTATCTTCATGGGGGGGAAAGTCAGCAGAACCCAACTTCTGATCTTTTGATTCATTCAGATTCATTCAGATTCAGATTCATTTATTTAAAGAATGGGACTTTACACATTAATGAACAGTACAGCCGTACAGTAAATATGCCAGGTTGTAGCCCAAGGGCTAGTTTCCACCTGTAGTCCCATGGCAGGTTGATGTAGTCATGAAAGTGAAAGAAAAATTAATAATACAACAAAGATTAAAAGTACAGAAGGTTAGTAAGACCAAAAATGATTAAAACACATAGTTAATAGTACCAGAAAAAAAATTAATAGTATAAAAGGTTAGTGAAACCTAAAATAAATAAAATAAATAAAACACACAGAGCATGCTGCAAAACATGGCAAAATCGTTAATTGTGATCACATTGTTGGTTTGATCTGAGCCATATTTTCAACTGGCCTTTGAAGGTGGCGAGACTCGGGCATTCTCTGATCGAGGGAGGTAGATTATTCCAGAGAGTGCTTCCCATGAAGGATAGGGTCTTCTGACTAAAGGAAGTTTTTCTAAAGGGGACCTCACAGACCTTATTCGTAATGGCCCGGGTGACACGGGTCGAATTGGCGGTCGCACGATATTTGATAAAGTCAGCAAGAGGAGGCGGCGCCAGTCCATGTAGAACTTTGTATATTAGACAGGCAGAGGTGAAATTTCTAAAGTTCTCAAAACTTAGCATGCCATATTTACGTATTAAGGCATGTAAACTCCTCTGTCAAATTTATTTTGGCTCTGGTAGTGGTTTTATACAGTTATCTTGAGATTGGACTTGTTAAGGTTATCTCATTCTCAAGATAGAAAGATAATTGTTTTGTCAAGCCTAGTAAGCCTGGTAGTGTTGACCAGAGTGATTGAAGAGAGTGACGCCAATGGACGTCCAAAATGCTTCATCGTCATGTGACTCACGTAGCGCCATTCCATAGGCATTCTAGCATCAACCTATAATGGACCAACAAGGATAGTTCCAGGAAGTACATGGAGGGCTATTTATTTATTTATTTATTTTATTTAACCTTTATTTAAGCAGGAAGTCCCTTGAGATTGAAATTTCTTTTCCGAGGGAGACCTGGCCAAGACAGGTCAGTTACAAGTCAGTTACAGTTACAAAATTAAAATTAAAATACAAATAAAACAGACAAATAATACAAACATCAAATACACAAGAGACTAAAATCCAACTCAGTTTAGGCAGTTGCATTTCTCGGTTACAAAGACTTTTAACATGGCTTTAAATGTCCCCAAAGAGACTAGGTTAGTTAGATGAAGAGAGCTCTGCAGATTATTCCAGGACCAGGGAGCAGCTCTGTGGAAACCCTTGGGACCTGGTATGAAAGCGACCTGGTGGAACGAAGGTGTATAGTGATGGAGGTCTGCGTCAGGAGATTACATAAGGGAGTTTACCAATCATGGCCTTGTACACAAATATGTACATGTGAAGTTTTCTACGAAGAGTTAGTGATGGCAAGTTAACCAACTGAATTAGTGATAAAACGCAGAGCACTGTGGTAAACAGAATCTAAAAGATGGAGTGTACAAGAGGCAGCATGCATGTACACAACATCACCATAGTCCAGAACACTCAAAAAGGTATAGCCTGCACCAGTTTCTTCCTAGCTAACAAATTAAAACAAGCCTTGTTTCAAAAATAAAAACCGTCTTGGTTCCAGCTTCTTCATGAGGTTTTCAATGTGAATTTTATAAGAAAGCTTGTCATCCAGCCAAAAACCTAAATATTTGTAAGATGACACTTTTTCAATTGAGTCCCCATTTAAAGGTCCCATTCCGTGCAAAAGCTGTTTTTACTTGTAAATGCATATATACTGCTGTCATCCCTCCCTGTAATGAGTGGTCACAACCTCAGAACTGCCAGAGTTGGATTTGTCCCTATCCAGCTTCCCCCTGCAGTCTCCTTCAAGCCACGCCCCTTACACTCTGTTCCCCCAGACGGGTTAATGTGATGTCACTCGGTTCCTTAAGCATACTGCGCGCGGTCTCTCTCACACAAGCTACCTGCACCATTTTGTCTATAGCCACAAAATTAACACTTCTAGCTGGAGCGACGCCAACTGTACGTGATCCAGCAACTGCGGAGGTGCATTCGGTAAGTCTAGGCATTTTGAGATGTCCTCTTTAGCGTAGCAACCGTTAAGTTAGCGATAGCTCGTTGCTAACGTTAGTTGTGGACACAACCTAGCGTGCTGGTCCACGGACGCTAATCTGATTGGCCGCTGGGAGCCTGGGCCCGGCTCTCCCTCAGCGGCCAATGGGAACTGTTAGTTCTGAATATATTATAGAAACAGACCATTCTTGGGAAGCGACGAGATGAGGAAGTGACAACTCCGTCAGAACGAACGGGGTTGCTATATTTTCGACAAATTAATCCAGAATCATGTTTTATGGACCAGAGACACACGTTTTTAAGAGGTTACAGCTGCACGAATTGGGACCTTTAAAGTATAAAGATTTGTGGTAATTAACACATGAATTACGGTAGGTTATTAATTAATGCTAGGTGCTGATGAGGAATTAATCCATGATGACATATCATAGCCTACTTAATTAATAGTAATTCATATATGACTCAGTCTGTTCATCAATCATACCTTTCATTAGTTGATGATGCGCTAAGCATCAATTCATGCACATGTGTGCACCAGTATTGTAAAGTGTTACCGGAATTCGCCTTTCTTTCTAAATGGAGTTTTGTTTCGAGTTTGTTTGTGTGTTGCATGTCCAACTGAACTACCAAACGATCACCGAGGAGGATCCTACAGTGGGGTCCACCCGCTATGCCGACAACCCGCAGTGCCGACAGCCCGTAATGCCGAAGTTAGGTTTAGGCATGGGGGCTGGAAGAGGTTAGCTCCAGCCGGTCCACCGACACGCTGCACGCCGCCTCGCTCAACTGGTTCTGCTTGTGGGAATTGCGGGCTGTCAGCACATAGATGCGGCATCCCTATAGTAATGCGATGGCCTAAGACGAGCGATTGGATTGGCGTCAGAGAGGCTAAAGGCCCATTTATACTCCATTTTCATCCGTAAATAAGGGCGTCCGTTTCAAACGGTGTAATCGTCACTGCCCACATACTTCCATGCGTCTTTCACGTTGGTATCATGTTAAGCAATACATCCGCCAGTGGGCAGTAGAGATCGAGTCAAATGTATGAGTGTGTATGTGGTTCTCCTCCGTTTCATGCGTATCCGTAAGCTTTCAGATGACGAACAGAAAACGGACGAAATGAACGCAGAGTACGGACAGAAGGCTCTGTCCGTCTCCGTCTCCGTCTTTAACGTTGAGTATAATTGGGCCTTAAGACGACCTGCTACCAAAGTAAGCTCAGCTCACGCACTCACCTTAGTCAGTCCCAAATTCCCTTTTCTTTTCTAAGCATGTTCAGTGATTAATGGTGACTGCCAATCAAAAGTGGGCGAAGCTTAGGTTCATTGACGTGACTAGGTCTATGGCAGTCTTTAGCTGCTTCCGAGTTTGCTCTCTTCCTCTAATTGGTCCACACCAAAGATGGCTGCAGTCGTTTGCGACAGCGTGTCATTTAGGTAGTTTGTTACAGTGTATCTGTTTTCGTGTGTTGTCTCTCCATAAATGAGTGAGAGAGTGTTCATCACAATGGAGCACTAGTTTACTACTTGACCCAGGTCGGATTTTCCGCCTAAAAAAATGAAATACAAAATGATTTCTTCTTCTAACTGTTTGTGACAAAACTTCTCAGGCAGAAATCACGCTGATTCTGCTGTATCCTTTTTCAGATAAACGATCTAAGATCACAAATGTTCCACACATAGTTAAATTAATTCTCTCATCCTGTGTAAATGTGGCCTAAACAGCACAGTTAGCACTTGCAGGTCTGTGCATGAAACCAGAGCTGCAAGAACGCATTTAAGTGGAAAACATGCTTGTGTGATTGGAGCCTTGCCAGCGGCAGCTAGACCTATATACTCGAACGTCATAACCTTTACATACTTGTGCGTCAAACCCCTCGCCGAATGCGCAGAGGTTTGCGCCACGGCTGGCGAGCCTGCCCGCGCAGCCTGCGTGCAGCAGCTCCTTGAAAATATAACTCTTCACTCGATGCAGCTGATGCGAACAACGTGAGTATAAAATAATGTAGATGGGAGATAACAGGAGAGCATTCAGCACCCAGGGCTTTGACGCACAAGCATGTAAAGGCTACTCTGTCCATGCCCTGCCAAAGGAAATAATGGCATATGAACGGAAACCGCATGGCAACGTTTCTTAATCTAACACCGAAAACTAGCTAAACAACACCGAGCTAAATAACAAAAACCAGCATGTTGCTTAGATGGAAGGATTTGGGGTAATCTTAAATGAGAATACTGGATAAATTTGAGGATTTAATTGTTCCGTTAGTTAACAATTCCTCCACATGCTTGTGCATATATGATGCAACGTACGCTATTGACCAGTTTCTGATACAAAGCATAGGCTTTGGAAAGTCTAGAAAATGTACTCTTGAATGGATGTGAAAATATACCAAGGTGATATACTGAAGTAAAAATAAATTGACTTCAAAAAGTACTTAAAAAGCTACTCAATTAGGCTACTGTAACGAGTAATTTGTTACTTCCAGCCTTGCCTCTGGGATAGCCTACGAGAGAGGAGGAGGAGGAGGGGTGTGAAGGTAGGTGGACGAGTGACACCCTCCTCTCTCTTCGACCCTCGTTAGTTAGGAATTTGTTTACCCTCAGTCTAGAGCTGTGACCTGTAATGGGCCACGAAGCCCTCTGGTCAACACAGGATTACCCAAGAGCCTATGTCCTTAGGGCGAGGGCTACACACACATGCACACACGCATGCACACACACACACACACAAACACACACACACATACACACACACTTCGCACTGGGTGATAGCCCGCCTAAACCCCACTGATAACAACCGTTACTAATGGCAATTAGCCCATTAGATCCTTGTTAATGCCCAATGACTTGAAGATAGGCTGGGTGAATGAATCTGGGAGGTTTTGGTCTACGTGTCCTATCTCTCTTTCCCTCTTTGTCTCCTCTGTTTCTTTGGACAAGATATGAATCCCTGTTCAAACAGCAGCAGATGACCATTTCCTCATACTTTACTAGCAGTTGTCTGATTTTAGGAAGTTGGCCGAACGGTGCTTTGAAATTTATGATGTGCAAGAATGAAGAGAATGAGTTGGCCATGGGCAGAGTGAAACACTGACTGTGTGTTTGACTTTGAAACAGGTTATTAACTGGCAGTTCCTTCAACTTTCTAACCCCCGGGAGCAGAATCGAGTACTGTAAGTTCAGGATTAAACCGGGATCAAAACCCATTAAAAATTACTCCTGTCATGTGGAGACCCAGCCGAAACAGGCGTGTGACTCATTATTCTGTCTCGCCCCATAGTTCAGAAAACACAGAATTGAGTAATCAACAAGAATAAAAAGGCAGGCTGCAAATGCTATAATGGGATCTGACAAACAATTGCCAACTCTTAAGCCAAATTTCCATTTTTAACAATTACCATTTAGCCATTAGGATACACAAACTCTGACCGCGCTGCTGAAAACCAGGAGCCAGACTAGCAGAGTATCTATCCTAAGTACCTAAAGCTTAAGTGGGGATCTTTAAATGTTGTTGCCGTGCGCTGGGTCTCTCCACCTCTGCCTCCATTAGAGGACTTTGTGTTAATCCTGTAGGGATTGTGGCGTCCCCTCACTGCCCTGGGCCTCTGTGTGGGAGATGGGACAGGCCCTGACTGCCCTGGGCCTCTGTGGGGGAGATAGGACGGCCCGGGGATGGTATGAAGGCTTGGAGGGAAGCCCAAACACTGCTAAAACAAACTCTCTCCATCCCTGCTGTGTGAGCAAAGACAACACACGCATACCTGTTTGATGAATGGGAGTTTCTGCCTAGTTTACTCTGCGGCGAAAACGCCTTGCAGTGAGTCACTCCGCATACAAGAAAACAACAGCAAAGCATGTCAATGTGGAAATGGGCACGGTTTGTGTGCCCATGTAAGCGCGCCAGAAAATGCATTGAAAATGTTCTGCAGGCTGCTGCTTAAAGCAGTGGTTCTCAAATGGGGGTCCGCGAAAAGTTTTCAGGTTTAAAAAAAAAAATTGCTACATGTTACATGAAAAACATTTGAGAACCTCTGGCTTAAAGGACAAGCTGCCATCAATCGACTGCTCTTGAGTTTTAGCACCGCCTTCAAATGTTATTCCATGACTTTAACTAGACCCACTTTATGTACAAACTAGTGTTAGATTTGAAGTGGCACAGGGAAATAATAGCAATAATTACAGTACATGATCCCACTTCAGTTTGTTGGCCTTTTTTTAACCAGTAGCAGTCGTCTTTTCTTCTGCATGCTGTTTGACTGCCGTGCCTGTCGCAAAATGCTGCGAAAACTCCGATAGGATGTCATAGTGCGATGAAGGTGTTTACATGTCTACAACGGTTATGGCAAATTAAGTCATCAACAAGAAAACTCAGGCTGAGAATGCTATAATGGGATCTGACAAACAATTGCCAACTCCTATGCCAAATTTCCATTTTCCACATTTTTCCAATTTCCACATCTGCAATTTAGCAGCTTGATCTGACTGCAGCAGGGAGGTTTGAACTGAGGCAAGATAACCAAGGGAAAGTATTATGTGACTGGTTCAAAGTAGATGTAGGAAAAATAGAGGATTTAATATAAACCGGTAAAAACACACTTGCCGAATTAATTCACAATAGTGCATAATTTAAGATCTAAGTATGCATATGAATTCACTCACAAAGTAAAAATATGCTAATACTTTTGCACTGTGACCTTTTGGATCTTAAAGTTGACCTTGTAGCACTCTGCCCTTTCTTTTTCTTTTTATCCATTTGATGTAAAGCACTTTGAATTGCCTCTGTGTATTGTGCTATACAAATCAACTTGCCTTGCCTCAATAATGCGACTTAGAGCGGAAAATTCCACATCTTAATTTGACTATTGCTTACTCCGACTATGACCTTATTCCAGTTTAAGGTAATCAGAAGATGCTGTTTACATGGCAGTGTCTTTTGTCTTAATTGGGTTAAGATCAAATAATTAGCGTGCATGTAAACTGACCTGTAAATGATGAAATTCAAAGAAAATACATTTATTGCACTTCAATATCTGTAGCACAGAAATAGATACCTTAATCCTTTCTATATGCATCAATTTCACAAAGCTGAAGCGTGAGCTTTTCCATGCATTTCTTTTATTGATCCACTTCCAGCTCACTTCTTTGCTCCTCCTAGGTAATAACTTTGACAACTAGCAGTTCTCTGGATAAGTACTGTACTGTTTGTTTTATTGCACTCTACGGGAACAATACAGTCTGTGTCCAAATTTATAGCTATAAACTTTTAATTAATTCAACACATTGTGCTAAAACAGAACCAAATCGGCAAACACTGCTCTCTTTTACTGGGTTTTTAGAAGTTTATGTGACAGACCAGCAGATGGCCTTTCAGTAAGGGACATTGTCCCAATTTCTGCTGTAGCAACAAAGCCATGTTGATGGGAAAGGGCCTGTGAAGGAAAAATAAGAGTTATAATGAGAGTCTCTTCAATCAGTTAACTCTGTACCCTTCAAACATGGAAACACAGCACTTACTTTGAGTTATTGCATTTCAGATTGTCATCAATAAATTGAATAATAGTATGACAGAGTATTATTTTTAATTTTTGTTTTGCTATTGACTAACACATCTCAGTCTTTCTTTCCTGAACACGAGCTCCTTAATGAGACACAATTGCCAACACAGGCTGCACATGACTGACTGGTGTGTGTTCTATTAGCGTGGGTGCATGGGAACATGACAAAAGCAGCTGTGAAACAATAGTAGAGGTGTATCCTCAGGAGACATCACGCACTCTGCTTTCAACTGAGTGACCCCGGACCTACCCGTCCAACCACCGCATGTCCCTGTGATGGAGAGGAAGTGATGAATTATGGGACTTTTGTATCAAGACGGGGCGGTTCGTCGCCCAAAGTCAACTTCCAGGAAGGGAGTTTCCCTTTAAAACGTGGCTCATTGGAAAAACAAGCTGCGTCTAAAACAAAGAGTAAACAAGTTCAGATGAATAGATGGCCTAGATGTCTGTTTGGCAGAGAAAGGAGTGGCGACTGCAAAGCAAGAAAAAAAAAAGTCTCACATTTTTCAACTGTTTTCAAAGTTTACTGTCATTTCATGCCAAGTGGTAGTAATGCTTTGCCTAAAAATAATCACACATTTGTCACACTTTTTCCACTGTTGCAAGAACCAAAAGTGACAAGCGTTAAATAAAGTAGTGAGAACATCTGCAGGTGTTTTAGAGGGAGAAGAAGCAGGAAATGTTAGCACAATGTGATGGAGGAGATATGAAGAAACAAATATATGTAAAGGTTAGTCCTGTGTGCTGTGCTCAATTTCCCAAGCTGTTGCACAGTAGCTTTGCTCTTCAACTGATTACAACACTTCAAGTCATGATCAGTTTTCCTGTGTTCACTTTGATGAAATGCAACCAAAGTGCTCCACGAGTCGGATGGTGAAAAAATGGTTTTTGAACAAAGCAGTAACAAAGCTACAGTATGCGTGAATAAGCAATATGCGTGAGCGGCGGCTGTGGGCGCCGCTCTGTTTATCGAAGGACTCGGCTGTTGTCAAAAAGACAGATAGTTGCGCTTTGTCAATTAGATTCTGCATGATGACCTTATTTATTTATTTGGTTGCTACCATGGCTACAGTTAGACAGTCTTGATTGATGGGGTTTCTCAGTGCTCTGACTAGGCCATTCTCTCTAATGACACGTCCAGTGTTTTAGCAGGACTCTGCGCTGTATGAGAACTCAAGCATGAGCCACGCTAAGGCAACAGCCGCTAAGCTAGGCTCTGCCTGGCGTTTGAAGTGCTTTTCATCAGGAGATTATCTACAGGCGGAGGAGAAAAAGGATTCCCTTGAAATGGAGCACTCTGGGGTTTTCTTTTTTGGGGGGGGGGGGGGGGGGTATAAACACTGTATAAAGAAAATAAGACCAGCAACACGGAAATATGAAATTAATTACAATTTCTGTACTTTTTCTGTCTGATGCTCATCTTGTGCCTCACAAAATCTTCAGCGTTTGTTCAACTCAGAGAGTTAAAATCAACACTTTGTCTATGTGTATGTCTGAATCAGCCTAAAAGTGATGTGCAAGTCCAATGTGCTTAGTGTTAAAGCAGGGGTGCCCAACCTTTTTTGACCCAAGATCTACTTTTCAAGTAGCCAGCCTCCCGAGATCTACCAGTCCAGTTTCAACATCGCAAACGCACACACATTTCCAGCCTGCAGTAACTAACCTCAAAAGACTTTCTCGTTGTCCCACAACCACTTGACATTAGGGCTGTGAATCTTCACTGGCCTCATGATTCGATTCGATTCGATTACGATTCAGAGGGCTATGATTCGATTTGATTATTATTATCGAAGCATCTCGATGCATCTTAAATCGATGCATCACTTTTTTCCCCAATACATGATTTATTTTTTCTCACTTTCTTTTAACTCACTGTGTGGCTACTTTTAAAATAAAAGTGCATTTAGAATTGCATTGTATTATGATCCATAATTAAAATAAACAACTGCATGTACTTCCATTATATTTTATTTGATTATAAAAAAAAAATATATATATATATATATATATATATATATATATATATATATATATATATTTTTTTTTTAATAATCGATTTTTGACACCCCTCGCGATCGACCTGGGGTCAGTCCGCGGTCGACCCCTGTGTTAAAGGGTCACCTTTCAACCAGCTTTGTATCATTACAATGTAAGTAGTAAATTAACAAATGTTTACCTTCCTTCGATGTTGCCTGCACAGAGAGCTCACCATTCATTTCCCGGCAGAAACTCCGCCGGGTGATGCAATATGAGGAGCGCATAAACATTGTTAATTTGCATATACTGACAAGGTAATGATACAAATCTGCCTTTAGTGTTTATTTTTCAATGATTTCAGTGGTAGAGTTGGAGAGTGAGAGCAGATTTCTCACTGACTAGACGTTCTCAGTCTCTAGCCGCGTGGAAACAATTCGAGAGTTAAAAAACAACCACCTGCATTGCAGAACCAAACCAGAGTTTTTAGGGCGGCCCTTCATGAGAGTCGTGTGGTTGGAAATTGATCAAACGGAATGAAATGATGTAAAGGTGCTCAGGACGCATCCATTTTTAATGTTTTACAAAGTCCTCTCTGTGTTACAAAGTGATGATGTAATGGTGCTCAGGATGCATCAATTTTCAATGTTTTACAAAGTATAGGGTCAAACCACTATTTTAGACAGGAAGTTCCCAGATGATTGGCAGGTGGAGATCACGTTCTCATTCCCAGGGCATCAAATGACGTCGCTTTGTCACAACCCCTCCGCAGCATATTCCCACGTGAAAGGTAGCTTTTAGCGTCATATTTGTAGCCACAGGGTACTAGCCCCAGTCCAGCTCACGTTCTTCCAGCACAGACGCTGGCGCTTCCTGGTTATTTTGCACAGCTTGGCCAAGTAACCACCTCCCTTGCCCCCGCGTCGGAATAGCCATTGCTACTTCTTGGTGACCGACCCGGGCTGTGCCGTAGCTGACTCGTTAGCAGGTTGCGCGACAGGTTACCGAGCCGTAGCCATGGCTCAAATCGTCGGATAAGTTTCAGCAACAAAAGTAACTTTTAGTTGCGGTTAGAGTTATGGTTTGGGTCGGGGTTCCAACCAGCTCTCTCGTGACGA
>NC_139623.1:34314388-34334388 GCF_964638095.1 Poromitra crassiceps
AAATGTTGTGTAGGTACTGGAGTACAGTGATTCAAATGTTGTGTAGGTACTGGAGTACAGTGATTCAAATGTTGTGTAGGTACTGGAGTACAGTGATTCAAATGTTGTGTAGGTTCTGGAGTACAGTGATTCAAATGTTGTGTAGGTACTGGAGTACAGTGATTCAAATGTTGTGTAGGTACTGGAGTACAGTGATTCAAATGTTGTGTAGGTTCTGGAGTACAGTGATTCAAATGTTGTGTAGGTACTGGAGTACAGTGATTCAAATGTTGTGTAGGTTCTGGAGTACAGTGATTCAAATGTTGTGTAGGTACTGGAGTACAGTGATTCAAATGTTGTGTACGTACTGGAGTACAGTGATTCAAATGTGTAGGTACAGTGATTCAAATGTTGTGTAGGTACTGGAGTACAGTGATTCAAATGTGTAGGTACTGGAGTACAGTGATTCAAATGTTGTGTAGGTACTGGAGTACAGTGATTCAAATGTGTAGGTACAGTGATTCAAATGTTGTGTAGGTACTGGAGTACAGTGATTCAAATGTGTAGGTACTGGAGTACAGTGATTCAAATGTGTAGGTACAGTGATTCAAATGTTGTGTAGGTACTTGAGTACAGTGATTCAAATGTGTAGGTACTGGAGTACAGTGATTCAAATGTGTAGGTACAGTGATTCAAATGTTGTGTAGGTTCTGGAGTACAGTGATTAAAATGTTGTGTAGGTACTGGAGTACAGTGATTAAAATGTTGTGTAGGTTCTGGAGTACAGTGATTCAAATGTTGTGTAGGTACTGGAGTACAGTGATTCAAATGTTGTGTAGGTTCTGGAGTACAGTGATTCAAATGTTGTGTAGGTACTGGAGTACAGTGATTCAAATGTTGTGTAGGTACTGGAGTACAGTGATTCAAATGTTGTGTAGGTTCTGGAGTACAGTGATTCAAATGTTGTGTAGGTACTGGAGTACAGTGATTCAAATGTTGTGTAGGTTC
Source organism: Poromitra crassiceps (assembly GCF_964638095.1). Classification (NCBI taxonomy): domain Eukaryota; kingdom Metazoa; phylum Chordata; class Actinopteri; order Beryciformes; family Melamphaidae; genus Poromitra; species Poromitra crassiceps. The sequence goes on from NC_139623.1 coordinate 34,315,376, forward strand.
TGGAGTACAGTGATTCAAATGTTGTGTAGGTACTGGAGTACAGTGATTCAAATGTTGTGTAGGTACTGGAGTACAGTGATTCAAATGTGTAGGTACAGTGATTCAAATGTTGTGTAGGTACTGGAGTACAGTGATTCAAATGTGTAGGTACTGGAGTACAGTGATTCAAATGTTGTGTAGGTACTGGAGTACAGTGATTCAAATGTGTAGGTACAGTGATTCAAATGTTGTGTAGGTACTGGAGTACAGTGATTCAAATGTGTAGGTACTGGTGTACAGTGATTCAAATGTGTAGGTACAGTGATTCAAATGTTGTGTAGGTACTTGAGTACAGTGATTCAAATGTGTAGGTACTGGAGTACAGTGATTCAAATGTGTAGGTACAGTGATTCAAATGTTGTGTAGGTACTGGAGTACAGTGATTCAAATGTGTAGGTACTGGAGTACAGTGATTCAAATGTGTAGGTACAGTGATTCAAATGTTGTGTAGGTACTTGAGTACAGTGATTCAAATGTGTAGGTACTGGAGTACAGTGATTCAAATGTTGTATACTGGAGTACAGTCATTCAAATGTCTAGGTACTGGAGTAAAGTGATTCAAATGTTGTGTACTGGAGTACAGTGATTCAATGTTGTGTAGGTACTGGAGTACAGTGATTCAAATGTGTAGGTACTGGAGTACAGTGATTCAAATGTGTAGGTACAGTGATTCAAATGTTGTGTAGGTACTTGAGTACAGTGATTCAAATGTGTAGGTACTGGAGTACAGTGATTCAAATGTTGTATACTGGAGTACAGTCATTCAAATGTCTAGGTACTGGAGTAAAGTGATTCAAATGTTGTGTACTGGAGTACAGTGATTCAAATGTGTAGGTACAGTGATTCAAATGTTGTGTAGGTTCTGGAGTACAGTGATTCAAATGTTGTGTAGGTACTGGAGTACAGTGATCCAAATGTTGTGTAGGTACTGGAGTACAGTGATTCAAATGTTGTGTAGGTACTGGAGTACAGTGATTCAAATGTTGTGTAGGTACTGGAGTACAGTGATCCAAATGTTGTGTAGGTACTGGAGTAAAGTGATTCAAATGTTGTGTAGGTACTGGAGTACAGTGATCCAAATGTTGTGTAGGTACTGGAGTACAGTGATTCAAATGTTGTGTAGGTACTGGAGTAAAGTGATTCAAATGTTGTGTAGGTACTGGAGTAAAGTGATCCAAATGTTGTGTAGGTACTGGAGTAAAGTGATTCAAATGTTGTGTAGGTACTGGAGTACAGTGATCCAAATGTTGTGTAGGTACTGGAGTAAAGTGATTCAAATGTTGTGTAGGTACTGGAGTACAGTGATTCAAATGTTGTGTAGGTACTGGAGTAAAGTGATCCAAATGTTGTGTAGGTACTGGAGTAAAGTGATCCAAATGTTGTGTAGGTACTGGAGTACAGTGATTCAAATGTTGTGTAGGTACTGGAGTACAGTGATTCAAATGTTGTGTAGGTACTGGAGTACAGTGATCCAAATGTTGTGTAGGTACTGGAGTACAGTGATCCAAATGTTGTGTAGGTAGTGGAGTACAGTGATCCAAATGTTGTGTAGGTACTGGAGTACAGTGATTCAAATGTTGTGTAGGTACTGGAGTAAAGTGATTCAAATGTTGTGTAGGTACTGGAGTACAGTGATTCAAATGTTGTGTAGGTACTGGAGTACAGTGATTCAAATGTTGTGTAGGTACTGGAGTACAGTGATCCAAATGTTGTGTAGGTACTGGAGTACAGTGATCCAAATGTTGTGTAGGTAGTGGAGTACAGTGATCCAAATGTCGTGTAGGTACAGTGATTCAAATGTTGTGTAGGTACTGGAGTACAGTGATTCAAGGCCTTTTTCATATCAAGAAGCCATCATTTCATCGGCATGTGATCGGTCGCATGTGTGAGGGTGCGCGCGTGCGCGCAACGCGTGTGTGTGCGTGCGTGTTATCCGTCGGACTCCTCCCTTGGTGTTTCCTGTAGCGTTTACCTTCACAGGTGGGTTTGGGGTTGGCCGTGGTTAGGCGTGCAGAGATCTGCACTCTACTTTTCTAGTTTGATTGTTAAATGCTATTTTGTCCAGAATTCCATGATCTGTATTGTAAACACTGTAGAGATAACAGTGAAACTATGATCAAAACAGTCTAGTCTATTCTAGATACATTCTCTAATTGTGTCAACTTCTTGTAAATTAAATAATGCTGAAGTCATTAATTTATCTCAATAGGTAAAGAATGGTAGGGCTACTAATGCTGTCCCATCAAAACAACAACAACAACAACAACAACAACAACAACAACAACAACAACAACAACAACAACAACAACAACAACAACAACAGCCTTTTATCCCCAATGCCACCTTCTCAGTAGGTAAGAAAAAAGGCCTTGTTCTCAAATTGATGATGATGCATAATGATGCATATGTTTTTGCCTTTTCGGTGCCGTTTGTTTGTTAGCAGGATTACGGAAAAACTACTGGGCTGACTGACTGGGATTTACCCCACCCTGACCACGCCCCCAGCCAGCTACCCCAGCGTCTATGACGAGACAGACTGTCTCTATGGGGATAGGAAGGGCATAGAGAGTTGGGGTTCGAAGGGTGGATAGGGGGAGTGGCTGGGGTGTGTATGGCTGGGTCAGGATTATGGTTCTGATCTGACTCACAAAATTGGAGAACTGGAGTATTGGCCATGGCGGAGGTCTGCGCTCTCCGAGTGCATTTCTATTTGCATTTGTGATATATATATATCACAAATCACAAATAAGCAAATAAGCATCCGAGCCATTAGCCATTATGACTGACATAAAAACCAAAGACATTCATTAGGCTATAAAACATTAAAATGGGAGCAACACTGGTTCTGCTCCATCTTCAAAGCCGGGCCAGGTTATGATGTGACAGAGTGGAGGGTTGGATGTGTACATTATGGTGTTAGTGGCAATTACTAACAACAATTTATAAACCAAACAAAAAGTACATCCAGCTCATAAAAATGCTCAAAACTCAACATGAAGAAAAGATTTTTAAGGCATGAGCTGAGTTGTGGTCTGGCAGGGTGTGGTGTATAGGGGCTGCAGATCATGGTGTTAGTGCGGAGGAGGTCAGGGCCAGTACATCTAACTCTTCTACTGATTGTTATGAAGGGCCATGTGTCAGCATCCATTGGACCACTTTATAACTCTTGGCTGTTCCCTGCGCCTCTCCTCCGAAAGGCCCTAATGCATTCTCTTTGACCCCGCCAGTGTAAATCAAATATCTGGCCTCAGATCTTGTTGAGGTGCGCGGTGCAGTGTGTGTGTGTGTGTGTGTGTGTTTGTGTGTGTGTGTGTGTGTGTGTGTGTGTGTGTGTGTGTGCGTGTGCGTGTGCGCGTGCGTGCGTGCGCATGTGTGCGTGTGTGTGCATGTGTGTGTGTACCGTAGGAGCTATACTGAGAGTGAAAGACAGAGAGAGAGAGAGAGAGAGAGAGAGAGAGAGCAAGAAAACAAGAGAAAGCAGAGGAAACAGAAAACAGGTTCAAAGTAGAAATCAGAGGCATTTTCCATATTTCCATAAATAAATGTCCATTTTGTGACTCTATTGTTGACTGATATCACACAGATGTGATTTAACCTATTCACTTCATAAGAGCTTTTCCATGTCTGTTCTAAACAACCGGTGTCTGGTAGCTCTTTCCTGGGAAAAATCCTCTGCCGCACAGGAAGTGATGCATTTTAGGTTTCCAACTTGTTTGGAACAGGCCCCCAGGAACAGCGCCGGGCTGTGAAACAAATTGAACATGATGGCCAAGCTCGGTATTGTAAGTCACGTGACACCATGCAGCCAAGAAAGAGAGATTCTCATCCACTTACAGTACATGGGGAAAGCAGCAGCTGTTAAGCCCAGGGACATTTTTTCCGGGTGTCACTCAAAGTCAAAAACGACTCTTTTAATGATCAAATATATTTGTATGGGCCCATTTTTCTTCAGAAGCCGTTCTTAAGAGCCGTATAGAGCTCTATTTCCTGGGGGTCCATGAACGCACATTCATGAATGCGCATATGGCCACGGGAACGCAGATCACAGCATCACTTCCTTGTTGTGGCTAGGTTAGCTGTGTTACTATAATGTCCAGTCCAGCAAAGTGTAGTCTTAGACTGAATTTCAATCATGGAAGACCAAAAGGCATAGGTAGACACCCCATGCTATCATACCCCTCAGCCCAAATGACGTCACTAAAAGACGTCACCATCTCCGACGTCACCTTCTCTATGACGACGTCAGTTATGACATCATAAATGACATCATAAATGACATCATAAATGACATCATAAATGCCCTTCTCCTGGTACTATATAAAGCCCTCATCACCACAGCTTAAATCACACTTGTGCAGTCATCACTCACCTCGTGCCAGCATCCCGCATTCATCCAGCATTTCCAGAGCAAAAGCTTCACCCCACCACCTCCCCAGATCACCACCAATGTCATGACTCCTGTTGAAAACAAATCCCCTTAGGGGGGATTTTCTATCTCATACAGCACTGACGCCCCCCTCTCTCATAGCAAGAGGAGCGTCACATCATGGAGTCATACGCCATACTCAAACTGTCTATTCTGATTCAATAAAGATTGTTAACACATTCATTGCCAGCCGTTTTTTTTTTTACTGTAGGTAGCTTCTGCCAGAGGTTTTTTTTGAGGATTCTGGCTCATCTTTCAAGAGCCGAGGATTCTTTTCTGCTAAGATTTTGTGAACACAAAATATCTCAAAAGAACTAATAGAATGTGTGCTTTCTCTGTCTAAAAGAGTTAGTTTGTAGAGTTAGTAGTTATGTAGATATTAGCCGTTGAGTACAGCATGGTTTCAGCGTCTGAGACTGAAAGCTGAGATAATCGCAGTTTTGTGAAATTCAATCAAACAGGCAGAACAGTCACTTTAACCATTTATTTTTGGCATCAGTGAGACATCAGACATCTAAACAATATAGTTCTGAACCCCCTCTCCTTCAAACTCCTCCCTCCGTGGGCGTGTCTCTGGTGGCTTTCAGCAGCGTTTGTCACAAGCGAGTTTCTTCTGCTGCTGCTGCTGCTGCTGCGAGTTTGAGCAGCCTCCCTCCCTGGCGGCCCCCTCGTCGGCGAGTCTGGATGGGGCTGCTCGTTTCTTGGGTTTTCGGTTGAGAGCTTTGATGAAGCTTTGTGCGATTCTAGGCTTTATGCTGCGTGTTTCAAAGTGTGTTTTGCACCCAGTCTATTTTTGGAACCCCCCACCGTTGTGCGCCCGTGTGCACCAGCGCGAAAGCGTTTTCGCCTACAGTATGAGAATGAGGCTTGTTCGTTTTCGGTTGTGAGCTCAGCTGGAATGAAGCTGCTTGCGATTCCTTTCTGCTGGTGTTTCAAACGTGTTTCAAAGTGTTTTGCACCCATAATCTATTATGCAAATTTGCAATCCCCCACCGCCAGCTCCCAAGCGCGAAAGCGAAAGCGTTTTCGCCAATCCATTTTCATGAGAATGGCTTCCTCACACTGCTTTTTGCTTGGCTTCCTCTAGTCTGGAGAGCACTGTCGCCACTTAGTGGGTCGGTGGAATGGGTTGTACACGTTCGGTGGCTCCAATATTTATATAAGAGATGTAAAAGGGTTAGATCAACGTCCCACCGTCAATTTTTTTTTTTTTTTTTGACGTATCAACTCGTCATTGGCAGTCAACCGTTGGATTTTTTTTGACGTATCAACTCGTCAATGGCAGTGAACGTGTTAAAATGTCTTACAAGTCTCTCATGATTGAAGTATCATTTAGTTAACCCAAAAATGGACCAGTGCACTATTTGCACATTGTCACTTAGGAGTAAGGATCATTACCTAACCAGGGCCCTATAGCCTACCACGAATGTTCTATAAGAAGATCCAGGATCTGTCCCTTGATCTGGTTTGTCTAAACCAGATAAGCTCGATTGTAGTTAACTTGTACCACGAACCTCGATTGCCACTCGTTAAGTGGAACCAGGTTTTTCTAATCAAGTTGAGAGCGCGTGCACATGAAAATGCCCGTGCACATGAGCTCGTGCCCGCAAAAGAGGCGTGGTTTTTAACAACTAGCCAATCACAATGCAATATGGACCGCTCCAGCTCAGAACCATAGCTTTTACAGTGCCAGACACGCCTATTTCCTCATTCATTCAAAGCCAACTACTACTATGTCAGAATCAAAATCTGCATTGGATATTATTAGTCTGTTCCCGAATGACTGTCTAAAGTTACCACTTTTATTCACATCAGTCATTTATTTGAAGAGCGGTTTCTGCCTCCACCTATCCTACAGCAGCTGAATTCATCCTCTCAATAAACTGCGAGTGGAAGCCATGTGTAATGTCTCAGTCCAAAATCCGTATGCATAGACCATTTAGGCTCAATGAATAATAATGATGTCATGATGTGTTTAGTCGCACTGATTGAATAATTCCTATAGGCTGTCAATACAAAAAAGACTTCTGAACTGAATCGACACGGTACGTGCGGGCATAGATTTCATTTATAGAAAATAGCCTATTTTGTGGTCACATATATAGGCTATTGTCAGCAGAGTCGCATATCTCCATATTTCATATAATGATGCTGATGTAGTAGGCTATTCTAGCATGTACAGTATGACCATTTCCAACCCAACGTCAGCCTCAGCTCCGTTGCGCACACGGCACCGTGCGCTTTGGAGACGTTTATGTAACCTTTTTATGCCGGTTTAGTGATATTTCTCCACTCACCATTCAGCTGCAATCGATCGGTGGGGTCAAACAACGTATCTAGGCTACTTGAGAGCACAAAAATGAATGTATAAAAACATATTCCAAAGTGGTAAGTAGGGCTTAATTTAAATGTAGCCTGCAACAAAGTGCAAGGCTTTAGTCCTTGATTAATTCAACAGGAGCATTTTTTTTTCTTTTTTCTTTTTCTTTTTCATTTGAATGCAATGTATTTTTCATATGGGGACCATAAGAATGGTGACTCGCTGTTTCCAGAGAGCTGATTGGTAAGCAGGTGGGTCTTTCATGGGTTTTGATCTTATCCTCTGAACTTAACCTGCTACAAAGCAGGTTAGCCGTAGAGCATAAGTTGCTATGGTGATCTATCTCGATAAGAAGTTAACTAGAGTCATGGTACGGCAAAACTAGGGTTAAACCTGAAGTTACCTCGCTAAGCCAGTAATCTTGTTTTGTGGTATAGGGCTCAGGTCAACCAATGTAACGTTGACTTGCAATAACCAATAAAGCTTTGGGAGATTTGAAGGCTTCCTGGTGTTGGTTTTCTTATAGCCTATCTTAACGTCACAGTAGCGCCTGCTTCATGTTCCCTCATAATCAAAATCTTTATCATATTGTGAACATTTCTCCCTTGACAATAATGGACTACACCCACGACTGCGTGGCGACTCAATCTTCGAACACCATCGTGAAGTTTGCAGATGACACAGCAGTCGTGGGGCTGATCTCCAGGAGCGACGAGACGGCCTACAGAGAGGAGGTGGGGGCCCTGGAACAATGGTGCCAGGACAACCACCTCTCTCTGAACGTCTCCAAGACCAAGGAGATCATTGTAGACTACAGGAGGGGGGGGGGGCGCACACCCCCCAATCACCATCAACGGCACAGTGGTGGAAAGGGTGGACAGCTTCAAGTACCTGGGAGTCAACATCCACCAGGACCTGACATGGGCCGGTCACACCGCCACTGTTGTCAAAAAGGCCCAACAGCGACTACACGGACTCAGGCGCCTGAAGAAATTTGGGCTAAGGCCAGAAATCCTTAGGGACTTCTACAGAGGCACCATTGAAAGCCTGCTGACTGGCTGCTTCACCACCTGGTACGGGAACTGTACCACCATGGACCGCAGGGCGCTACGAAGAGTGAGACGCGCGGCCCAGCACATAACAGGATGTGAGCTGCCAGAACTGCAGGAACTGTATAACCAGCGGTGCCTCAGGAGGTCCCTGAAGATCATCAAAGACACAAACCATCCCCACAACAGCCTGCTCTCCCTGTTACCCTCAGGGAGGAGATACAGGGTCCCAAAAGCACGCACAAATCGCTTGAGGGACAGTTTCTTCCCGCAGGCCACGAGACTCCTTAACATACACAAATAGTGTAGTAGCTGTACTGAACCGTACTGTAGCTGCTACCATTATGTATGTCTAATGTTTAATTGTATGTTTAATTAGGTATATGCTATTTGCACCTGTACGTCAAATACGTCGAATTTAAAATGTTTAAGCACGTCTAAAGTATGCACATGACATGTGCACCTATGTGCAGTGAATATGCCACTGTCTCTGACTTGTCTTATCACTCTACTGCCTTATTGCTTGTTGTGTCTCTTGTTGTTTTTGCACTCATATGCCCTGTTATATTTGTACTATGTTGTAAACGGAGTCCACAGCACAAGAATTTCACACGTGATACTTGTACCACGGAGTGACAATAAAAATCTTGAATCTTGAATCTTGAATCTTGAAATCTTGAATCTTGGACTGATGTATGGCATAAAGTCACACCACAGTGACCACACAACTTCAATACAGTTAATTATCCTTGTTATGATCACAATTAGCACATTATAAAGTTTTACTCAGCTCACTAGATCCCAGTATATTAATGTGATGTCAACAAATCAAACAATTTATATTTATATAGCACCAAATCATAACAGGGCACTCAACAAACAGCCAGGTAGAAGACTATGGACTCAACAATTGAAACAATATATCGGCTATTTTACCACACAGGTCATGTGGCAATTAAACAATTTTGAGATGAGAGAAAACACAACATGTTTTCTGTCATGATGATGAAGAAGAGGCACAGATATCTTGAAAGCTATCTTTCAAGTTTATTATGATGACAACAATAAACAACAAAATCCTCCGATCAATCCTGACCCTCTGTCCTGACAGCCTTGGTGTCAGCAGCTGGCCTAGAGCAGTCCTAGTCCTCTTCTGGTCTTCATCAGCCCCCTGACGAAACAAACACGTTAACGTCAACATTAGAGTCCATTGTAGCCTAGTTATGATAACGTTAAATGACCATGCAGTGATAGACTAAACAGGCCTGTTAGCCGTTTGACATACAATTCCAACAGCAATAAAGATGTGTTCATTATGCATATAAACCCTGTAATTCTTTTATCATTTGACCACATCCAAGCTGGGTCTGTGAGGAGACTAGTCGGCTCCTTAAGGCCTAAACATGGTCGTCCGTCAGAGCCTCGCCGCGCCCTCCCCGTAGGACGGCGGGTGGAGCGCCGTCCTACGGGGAGGGGGCCCCGTCGGCTGACGGAGGCTGCTCGAAAATGTGACTTCACGGCGACGATACGTGCGTGACGTCAGCTGCAGGAGAGTTGTGATTGGCCGTTGCCCTGGCTCATTGTCGTAAAGTCGCCTTTCAAAGCATGATGTTAGATTATAACAAACTAGTTGTGTGGCTTAGCCTTCCCAAATGTTGAGGGTCGTTTTTTAGAATTTAATACATAGAATTGGGAACGTTACATTCAATTTCATTCAGACTGCCTGGCACACAATCTCCGCCATTTTCCCACGGAGCTTCCACAGGAGGAGGGAGGGTGGGAGGAGGGAGGGCGTAGTGGCGTCCTAGCATGTAGGGCTCGCTGGCGCCGGCAGACGGCGAGACGGCTCCAATTCGAGGTGGACGGACAACCATGTTTAGGCCTTTACCCAGCTGTTACCCAGGAAGAGAGTCTATTTTCCCGCAGGTGATACCCTGCTGGTGACCCCCCCTGTGGAGCTTAAATTTTTTGGGGGATCAAAATACTGTCAAATTGAAATATGCAACCATGGCTACCCACCTCTAAGCTGCTCTAAAGTTGTCCGAAGTGAATTAATGATCAATTAGTGGTGAAATCGCCAAAATTTACCGCCTGCATCAACAACAATAGCAGCTCTCTCAACTTTTCTGGGCTGGCTCACTCATGACATGAACAAGCATCTTCAGCGGGAGACGTCATGGAATATGTCATGGCAGACATGCGCACTTCGCCTTGAGCCGCATGGTCCGGAAAACCTGGAAGAAAAGACCCCCACAAGAGCTTGATGCGTCAATGAGCAGCCTCCGTCCAAATGAATGGGTGAGCGTAACCTATACCCTATCCAGTTAATTTAATAGATCCATGGTTTGGAATAAACAGAAGAAGAACTGTGTAGTTTGCATAAGAGGCGATAGCCACCACAGCTGAACAGACAACTCCCATTTCAACATCAAAAAATCCAAGGAGAAAGACGTCACAGTCCCACTTTTACTTTGGCTTTGTTATTGTCCAGGTAACATTAATTTACCACAATCAAGGAACAGCCACCGCAAACTGAAATGTACATGTTTGGTTTGGGGCTGATGTTAGCGTCAATGGCTGTGGCAAACAGAGAAGGGACTCTGCCTTTACCTTTAAGTTAGCCTGGTAAACCATCAGGTTCTGTGAACTCACATTTGTGTTTTGTTCTGCGAGACCCTCTGACCTCTGCCCCGGGGCAGGCTACTTCAGAATCCACAAGGTGGATGGGCCAATCAGGGACCTGCCTTGTAGTTGACATCATAACTGGCCAATCAGGAAAGCCGCTGGCAAAACAGTAATGGCTGCCTCCATCGCTCTCCGGCTCAAGCAGTAACATCAATGTTCGTCGAGTTAAACAGCCATAAGTGCAGTTATTGCAGAAATAGACTTGATAACAACAATTAAACAAGAACAGGAGTATGCAACAGCGGAGTATCTCTGCGGTTTTCGCCATTCTTCCGAGTGGATTTGGGTTTGACTGAATTCGATGCTGATTGGCTGAAGGAGTGGTTACTTCCAACCACTGAAATGTCTGCACAGCTCGGAGTCCAGACGGATTCACAGAACAAAACCGAATGTGAGTTCAAGGATCTGGATGGTTTTAACCAGTGGGCAAGCCCACCCCCTTTCCCCTGAAGATGCGGAAGTCTTTGTTTAAGCTGTAATTCCTCGAATGGCCACTTGAGGCAGGACTCAGAAGTCCCGTCGTTCCTGTTAAAATGCCCCACTTTGTAAACACAGCCTGGACCGAAACATGATTTTGGTCTATATAGCTAATTTCACTTTTTCATAACAAATGTGGGGGGGGGGTCATATCTTTTATAACTGGGCCATTTGGAGCAGAGCATGTGAGCGGAGCGTGGAGCGAGCGTGGAGCGGAGCGGGGGGATTTTGGCTTGAGCGGTGAGCGGGAACCAGAGTGGTACCGGAGCGAAAGTTGGAGCGGCACCGATCACCCGCTCAGTACCGCTCCAGTTTCAATCACAACATGTTCGAACCAGAATGCATCGGTGCATGGCCATGTGCAAGCCCACTATTTTCTTGCCAGCTGCTGCGAGACGAGAAGGAAGAGACTCATGCCCTGACTGAAGACAGACAGAACGTTTGTTTAATCATGCTATAAAAACATGTTCAATAATAGCCTGAGACTCCTCAGGACTCCTCAGGCTATTATTGAACATGTAATAAGTGGTATACTCATTCCTTTTCTGCCTCGCGCTCCTGCATCTCCGCAGCGGGGCTGCTGCGTGCGTAATTACGCAGCGTATTGAGAGCCGCTCTGTTTGAAGTTGAATTTCGTTGCACAAGCACACCTTTTCTTTATCAGCTTTTTTTCATTCGTTTCTATTAATCTATATACATCGAATCCGACCAATTTAGTCTGATAATTCATGAGAGAATTGTGAGTATCTATTTTTTTCTGCCAGCATTCATCATTTTCCCCTTGGCGCACAAGCCGCACATAAAGACAAAACGAACATGCAGGCGACTCTGCTGACTCTGAGCTCATGTTATTTGCAGTGTTGGGTAGTAGCTTGCTACAAATAGCGAAGCTACATAGCTTAACTACATTTCTCAGTAGCTTGGTGGTAGCTTCACTACTTTTGAACCAAGTAGCTTTTGCAGTAGCTAAGCTATTTATAGACCCAAGTGGCTTGTAGCTTCCCGCAAAAGCTACAAGCTACTCGCCAGGGTAGGGCAAAATATGTCATGTGCTGGCGAAGTCACATCAGCAATGAACTTTGAAAGATGGCAGAGCCAGAGGGAGCCACTGGCAGTGATGAAGAAGACGTTCAGGTTTTATTGTCTGTTTTTGAATATTGTGCCAGTGAGAGTTTCAGTGTGTTTTATAATATAATAAACAATCAAAATTAGATTTTTTTCTGCCTGCCTATTTGTTTGGTGGAAAGTTGTTATTTGACATGAAGATGATTCAATGTGAGAAAAAAGTAGCTTTGATGTAGCAAGCTGCTTTTGCCATGTTGCTCGTAGCTTAGCTTGCTACATTTATCTGGGGATAGCTTCAATGTAGTTTAGCTATATTTAATCGAGAGTAACTGATAGCTTGCCCATTATTTGTAGTAAGCAAATTGCATTGCCCAGGCATTTAAATGCAAATTAAAACGCCCTGGCCTTTTTATCTTTTTTATTCTTTTGAGCGGAGCGGTGAGTTGGAGCGGGTGAAATCTGCATTGAGCGGGGAGCGGTCTGGAGCGGAGTGGCCGTGAGCGGCCGTGAGCGATGGAGCGGGTGGAAAGGGCTGCTCCATGAGCGAGGAGCGGTAATTATCACCACTCACATGCTCTGATTTTGAGTAAAATAGATGATAGAAAAGGGGGTGATTGACCGATCGCCTGTCTAGTGATCGCGCAGCTTACCGATCACGGACCAATAGCAGGCGGAGCTGCGGCTCTGGGAAACTCCCATCTCACGTGAGGTGTGGAAGGACTCAATCCATTCCCTCCCACTCTGCTGACGAAAAATCAAAATGGTGATGGCCAATATTTGAACTCCGCCAGGGAGAAGAAATGTAATGGGATAGCTACATCCATATTATTTGTGTAGATGGTTTTAGCCAGCTAAGTAGCTGTGGCTTGTATTGGCCCGTGGGGTGGCAGCCTGGTCTGGACCACTGGCTCTCCCCCTCGCAGGGCGGGGCAGCCCGGTCTGGACCACTGGCTCTCCCCCTCGCAGGTCCCTACGAGCCTCGGTGAATCCAAGTGGAGGTTGTGTTGGGCCGATGCCGTAACACGCAGAGGGGCTGTCAAAATGGCCCACAGACAGCTACACACATACACATCTACTGAGTTCAGTTCATTGTCAAAACAATCAATATCGGCAGTTTGTTTCGGTCAGCAATGTCCTCAATCTCGTCTGTCTAACACAAAACACAAGCAAGCCTGCACTTAAAATGGCATTGAGCTTATGTGGTAAGGGCCAGCCTCCAGTCAGGCCAGCCAATTACAATCAGCCCAAACCCCTGACTCGTGCGAATCCACTCAAAATGGTGGCTCTAATTGACAGTGAAACTAAGCAATGACAGCTCCTGAATGACATGACGGCAACATAAGAGCTTTAGACTGACATTTAATCTGACAAACGACAGCTCATAAATGAGGTGATGAATATGATCATCACACCCACCTATTGTTTGATTGACAGGTGATCTGTGGGAAGTGCAATGCAGAAACACCACAGGAACGATCGCTTAGCAACAAAGATCCAGACAAAATCAACACGCATGGCTGTGGTGTTGGCCACTTTAAAGGTCCCAAACACGCATGGTTGTGGTGGTGACCACTTTAAATCAACACGCATGGCTGTGGTGGTGACCACTTTAAAGGTCTCATACATGCATGGCTGTGGTGGTGACCACTTTAAAGGTCTCATACATGCATGGCTGTGGTGGTGACCACTTTAAAGGTCTCATACATGCATGGCTGTGGTGGTGACCACTTTAAAGGTCTCATACATGCATGGCTGTGGTGGTGACCACTTTAAAGGTCTCATACATGCATGGCTGTGGTGGTGACCACTTTAAAGGTCTCATACATGCATGGCTGTGGTGGTGACCACTTTAAAGGTCTCATACATGCATGGCTGTGGTGGTGACCACTTTAAAGGTCTCATACATGCATGGCTGTGGTGGTGACCACTTTAAAGGTCTCATACATGCATGGCTGTGGTGGTGACCACTTTAAAGGTCTCATACATGCATGGCTGTGGTGGTGACCACTTTAAAGGTCTCATACATGCATGGCTGTGGTGGTGACAATTTCCTAATTCACAATGAAAACTAAGGTTAAATAAAATTTGACTGAGCTCCAGCTAAATTGTCAAATATGGCTGTCTGCTCGCCACCCAGGCACTTATAGTATATGTATTAACTATGCAAAAAAAATGTGAGACTAAACTCCGGCTGACACCCCAAAATCCTACAATCTGCTACAGAAAAATGTATATTAATGTTTATTGACTGGCCCCTTGCCTCCTGTCATCTTGCAAAAGTGGCCCCCAGGCAAAGCAAGTTGAGTATCCGTGCTCTATGGGCTAATGTACACTGCCTCCGGAACAGATGCGGCTCCGGTACGGCTGCGAACTGACCCACACTCATGTAATCTGTCAGGCGGGATCCAACAAAAATAGAACGGGTGCGTAATTTTTCCATACCGCATGTATTGCCCATCAATTAGCATGGGCAAGGGTCAATTCGTCAGTTTTGCCGGATCTGCAACTTATCTTATCTTATCGTATCTGGTGTACATTGCCTGTAAATGAGTTGTTTGGACGACCGTAACTTTGTGGCATCACAAATGTAGTTGAGCAAGGCTGATTCTCCAAAACAGTTTTTCCCATAGTTGTAAAACTTGGTAAACCTATCCAGCAATACAAATGTAAGGCTATCAAAGTCTGCCTATAATTTTAATCATTTTGATGTGGTAAAATAATCAATCCCTTATGACTTTTTTCCAGTTTTTAACCAATCAACACCAAATTTAGCACAGAGTATTTATGGAGTTATATTCACCAATATATACATTGGTCCAAGTAAATAAATACTGTAACATTAGTGCCAATGTTTAAGAAAGATGTGGGAGATTGGTAATAGTTTTCCGATGGACTGTCCAAAAGTATGAAATGCACCCTTTCATTTAAAATGTTTTATATGAATTTTGGGAAAAACTGTGTGCTACCTGAAATTAATCAGATAACATGTCAAAACACAGAGGTTTTATCAACAAAAGCAGCACTAAGAAAAGGTCTGACCTTACAGTTTTCCTTAAATAATGGATATTTGGAATTAAACTCTTCAAGGGTGTGTGTGCGTGCATGCATGTGTGTGTGTGTGTGTGTGTGTGTGTGTGTGTGTGTGTGTGTGTGTGTGTTTGCTTGCGTGCGCGCGCATGCAAAGCGTGTGTGTAAAGCCATTTTTAAATTAAATATTAGGGGTTAATAACCACCACCAACAAAAATACATACTGTATCTCTGAGTCCAGTGGAGCAAACAACTTACAGTTTATCTATTGGTGCATGAATTTGGGTGTGGCCTGCCATATAGCTAATACCTTATGATAACTCAAAGTGGGTTTACACACTCTTGGGCAAACATGTTGTGCATGGACGCACCTCCTATTGAAACATGCATTACATAAAAGATTTTAGGCTGACTCTGAAAACAGGAAGGTAGATAGCACTGAGTATAGGCCATCACAATAACGCTGATACAAAATTCTATAAACATAGGGGGGGGGCAGAGACGAAGCCACTCTGTATGGATAGTTTCATTAGGTACGTTGCTGTGATTGCCAGAACAGCCGCTCTCAACATTCCCTACATTCCCATGTAGCTCTTGACCCCTGACAGCCTTAAATTATTAACATTCCCATATGGGCTTAAACCCCCTGATCGCTGCTTGCAGCTACATTTTTCATGTGTTTTTCATATTACCACAAGAATTGACATAGGAGATAAATATCTTATTTCCAAGTCATGGTGTGCGTGTGTGTGTGTGTGCGCGCGCGCACGCGTGTGTGTGTGTGTGAGTGTGTGTGTGTGTGTGTGTGTGTGTGTGTGTGTGTGTGTGTGTGTGTGTTGTTTGTTTGTGCCTTCTTGCAACTGAGCTATATTGTGTGTATTGTGTCTGTGTGTATCTGTCTGTTTAAATTAAAATTTCTAATTCATAACTTTATTGGCATGAACAAAAACATGTTGCCAAAGCAGTTTACAAAAGATTAACACGTTACATATTACACATGCAGGTTGATGCAGTCCATTGTTTGACATCTATACAATACAATACAATTCAATTCAATACAATACAATACAATACAATACAATACAATACAATACAATATAATGCAATACAGCTTTATACAATTATTTAATAACATATAAATTCCTAATTTTGAGGATCTTATAGTGATGGTGAGTCCCTCAGGCTGTGGCAGGCAGCGACATATTTAGTTGCCAGAGAAGCTGCTGTCCCTTCACCCAGGAGTACTGCCAGTTTGTCCTTTGGAGTTAAAGGCTAAGTTCACCCCAAAATGAAAATTCAGTCCATCTTATGTCTAGTCTAGTCTTTACTCACCCCCATGCCGATGGAAGGACGGGTGTTTTTTTAGTCCACAAAGGTTGTTTTTTTAGTCCACAAAACATTTGTAGTTTTCACAGAAAAACACTGTTGCAGATTTCTCATAAACAATATTGAAGTGGATGGTGACCAACTTTCAAATGTGTAATAATAATAATAAAATAAAAATAATGCCTCCATACTGCTCACCTGGAGTAGTCTGTAAGTCTCCAGAAGCCCTGAGATGCCAAGTTGACTTGAAAAGACATCATCATCATCATCATCATCAGACCCTGTTAGCTGAGATCTCCACTGTAGCCACATGCTCCAAGGTGGGAGGTGGATACTGTAGAGTGCTACAGTTAAGTGCTGTTTGGAAGTATGTTTTTTTATTTTTCTCTTACATTTGAAAGTTGGTCACCATCCACTCCAATTGTTTAGGAAATTCCTGCAGGTGTTTTGTTGTGAAACTCCATGAATGTTATGTGGACTAAAAAAGTTCACCCATCCTTCCATCAGCATGGGGGTGAGTAGATATAATGCCTGCATTTTCATTTGGGGTGAACTTTAACATTAGGAAGTTTGGTATTTTCTTGTCTATTTCATTGTCGTGGAAGTCTTATTGAAGGGAACTTCTCACAGTGGAGGAGGAAGTGCACCTCTGTTTATCTATCCAGTAAAATATGACCACCATCTTCATATTTGTAGGCTACAAAATGTTTTTTAAAGTCGAGCTGAACCCAAAAATGAATTTTCTTTTCTTTTAGTTCAAATACCTGGGTATGCAGTGCACGTATGCAAACAAAATCACAACAATCTAATTTCTTTCGTTTTTCACACTTTTTCACATCAAAAGTTCATTTTTCAAGATTTCATTAATAAAGGTCCTTACACATCGGGAGCGTTTTTTTCGTGCTATTAATTCGCACGTCAATAATATTTTCCGAACCTATATCAGTCAATGCAATCGTGCATACCAACGGCGAAGTTTCGCTGAGCGTTGTTGCAGTGTTTATTTTTTCGAACCACGGTCGATTTTTCAGAAATTCGCTTCCGACGTGTACACATCTGTGGCTGTGATTGACAGACAGGTGGGTCAAAACTTGCATCGCAATTTCGTGCCATATATTCGCATCGCTCTTGATGTGTAAGGACCTTAACAGTAATGTACAGTTTGCTGACGTCACCTAGTACTATCAAATTTCTACCCCATTTCAACCAATCATATCACGACATGCAGCTGTCAATCAAATCTTCATTTCAGGATAATTTTCTCTTCCAAATGAAGTCGAAAATGGCGCCTAGTGCCTGTCATCTGGCAGAATTCCTATCCCATGAACTAACTACTAACTTGGCCAATTGTTAGAAACATGAACAAAAAACAAAAACTATAATCTCTAAGATTGCAAAGAAATGTAACTGGCTCGTTAAAACGCGCATTCCAGGGATATCGTATCGTTACAGCAGCGATAATGGCGCTTGCATCCGAGAGCTTGGTTGTCAGGGGTCGCACTTCGGAGATTCCAGGCCGACGTGCTGCACTCTCCGCTCGGCAACACGAAGGCAGCTGGCTGCCTGCGGGTCGCTGAGCTCCACTCCTCCCGTCAAAAGGCTCTTCCCGAGGGGAGCGCCACAACACACTGAATCCCACTCGATTTGGAGGCGGAACACGCCAGGATTGGCCAAAGCCCAATCCAGTCCCCAGAATTGTCAAATAAAATCATCGACATGATACTATGACCCGCCTCTCAACCTGTCATCTTAGACAAACTATGTTTTCAGTCTGAAACGGATTCATTATGCACGTGATGAACAGGTTCTGTTCGACTTTAATGCACTGTTTTTTGAATACCTGGAGCCATGAGGCTACAGCTGTCTCACACTTCGACATCTTCCATCATGAAATGCTGTTCTCTAAAGCTGGTGAGATGCTCCGCCCAACAGGGGGCAGTAGTTAGCCTCTGTCTGACTTGTCTCTCTGCTGCTCTGCTCCTGTTGTGTCCAGCACCTCTGACAGCACACAGGGCCGACTGCACAATGGATTATGAATGAGCTCCCATTCATCACAATTAATCAGTGGGCCAAACCCATTAACTGTCAGGCCAGGGATGAGTTTGTCTTCGTAAGAGGCAGAGCAAATGACAGATTGCGCGACCGTTCAAATGCATTCAAACAGTCTCAAACAGCCTAGGCTAGTTTGGGAAAAGTGGGTTTGAGTTGGAGTTCGGGTCCGTTAATTTCCACTGAGGTCAAAAAGCAGAGGCCAGAGTTTCTCCTTACAGAGCACGGTCGAACTATGGGCATGCTAAACGATTCAAAAGGTTTTGAATATTTACAAATATTTTTTTTCTTTTGAAAATCTACTTTCTGGTTTGATTGAATATAAAATATACCCCCCACCCCCACATGTACATGCACGCACGCATGCGCACGCACGTGCACACACACACACACACACACACACACACACACACGCACACACACACACACACACACACACACACACACACACACACACACACACACACACACACACACACACACACACACACACACACACACACACACACGTTTGGATATATTATACAGAATTCAAATCCCATGTAAAAA
>NC_139623.1:34341888-34346888 GCF_964638095.1 Poromitra crassiceps
TGCATTAAAAACAAGAATTTAAATTATGTAATGTGGCATTTAAATTTATCTCAAGCCCTCTTACAGCGAGAAAACATATGGTTACATCTGAAGAGGCAGAACCTAGAGCATTTTATAATAGACTCTTTACTGTCTTATAAACGCTGACAGGCTGTTCTCCAGGCCATACACACACACACACACACACACACACACAGACGCACGCATGCATGCACCCACGCACACGCACACACACACACACACACATACACACACACACACACACATACATACAGCGCACACACACACACACACACATACACACACACACACATACATACACACACACACACACACACACACACACACAGCAGATGTGGGGTCAGCCTGCAGGCCTTACATAAGGCCTTGGCTGAGCCAAGGTGAGTCCCTCTCAAACACAATAACCATGTTAAAGACTCAGCCCGCATTTTTAAATTCTTAAATTAATTCTAAATTGAATTAACAATTAAAATTAAATTAACCCCATTAAGTACTCCTACTGAGACTAAAATATCTCTGAGATGTGCAGAGAAAGTTTTTAATTTATCCTTCTATATGGATTTTTTATTTCCCCTAGCCCATTTCAGCTCAAGTACTGTACTCACCTATACAAATATTTTAGCTTAAAAAATCATTCAAAACTCATACCTGTTTCCTCCTTTTGGTCCTATCAATGCCTTAGCCATTTGGAAAATAATTATGTATAAATAAATAAACAAATAAATAAATAAATATGAAGAAAAGCAACTACAGCAGCATAAATTGCAAGCAACTGTTTGTTGCATTAATTGCATCACATCAATTTCAGCTATAATGTCTATAGTTTCCAAAACATGTTTCCATTCCCTGCTATAGTCGGTGGCGGGGCGAGCCATACGTGCTGTACTCGGTGGCGGGGCGAGCCCTTGAGTGTGCATCTGAATCAGGGATTGGGTCTTTAAGATCACAGCTGCTACAAAGCCAGGGGGCCAGGCAGCTAATGCAGCCAATTAAAGCCTAATCCACTGATGAAGCATTGTCTCAGGGAGATAGCCACGCTGCTAAGTGGTGCTGCTATAATGACCCGGGAGAGCTGGAGAACGCTGCACACCGCCTTAGAGAGTGCATAGTACAGTATGTATGGGAAAATATGTTGGATAAAGAAAAACATTCGAAGGGTGTCCGGGTGCAGTGATAGATTCCCTGCCTACCAACACGAGGGTCGCAGGTTCAAGCCCCCGGGGGTGTTGCCTTCGGCTTGATCGGGTGTCCATACTGGCACAATTGGCCGTCTCTGCGGGTGCACAAAGTATGTAGGCTATGTATGGTATGTATGTATGTATGTATGTATGTATGTATGTATGTATGTATGTATGTATGTATGTATGTATGTATGTATGTATGTATATATGTATGTATGTATGTATGTATGTATGTATGTATGTATGTATGTATGTATGTATGTGTCCTGGTCGCTGCAATAGTGCCTCCTCTGGTTGGTCGGGGCACCTGTTCGGGGGGCAGGGGAACTGGGGGGAAACTCCTTGCTGTCAGGTGAAAAGAAGCGGCTGGTGACTGCACATAAGAGGACGCAGCTCTACAACTCTCCCCAAATTGGAAGAAGGGGTGGAGCAATGCCCGGGACAGAGAATTAATTGGCAAAGTACAATTGGGTAGAAAAACGGGAAATAATCTGGGGGGGAAAAGATAAAAAAAAGGCTTTGCAGAACTTGATTTTGCATGATACATACGATGCACTGTGTAGAAAGATGACATAGTGAAACCAGGAGGTGAATGTTATGTTCTTTGGAAGAGCTCAATCTTTTGTGTATCATCTGTGTTGTCTCGTCCATGTTGTCTCGTCTGTTATGAGTCTGATGCCCCGTTCCTTTATCGCAAACAAACTGGGATGTCACATCCGTTTTGTTAGTGTTCCATTTGCAGAAAACTGGGAGCTGGGAAGTTCACTGTTGAAGTTAGATCCGGTCAGATCCAGTCGATAGCCAGGTTAGCCATTGTTAGCAATAATAGTTGATAAGGCATTTCGTGGCATTTTGCGGATACAAACACATGTCCACACAGATGGAAGTTATACAGTGCTGTGTGTACAGCTGATTTAATGAGACACAAACAAGACAGAAGTGCTAATAAACCGCATTTACTACGATTATAACTACTGTTGTTGCGCGGAGCAGCCATCTTGGATTTTTTTAGGTCGGGGCTGCTGAGGCTCCTACGAGTTTGGAACGGGAAATACCAGCTCTGGTGAGTCACCGTCCCAGATCATGACCTTTAAACCGTCAGATTACCAGTTCTCAGTTATAAAGGAATGCCCCATGACTTACTCACTCACACTTCACCTGGAAGAGCAAGTAGGACTAGTAGTAGGCTACCTTGAGTGTGATAGAAGTTCAAAATGGCCGCCGTGGGAATAAGGTCAATTACTTCATAGTTTTTTATTGCTGATGCAGAGAATGAACCAACATAAAAAGGCAAATTCCTTACTGGCTATTAACCAGCTCTGAAGAACGATTCAGGAAACGTGATAAAGTATGTGGTGGTAAACTTGTTTGGACATATAGATACAGTCGGTCTGTGTGGGGACGCCCACAAAATGTTACTACGGCTGACGCGCAAGACTAGACGGTGGGGTAAAAGAAAACATATATGTCATTCAATGGGCTGACTCACCAAAGGACGGTGCTGCAGCTCTACACTACAGGATTGGGGATTCAAAAGCAGGTACATATACGTCTGTTCGGATGTTACGTTCACTGCAGTGGTTGAATCCTGGATCCTGTCTGCGTGGGCTGGGCTAGCAGCTAAATGCTAACTGTGCTGCATTGGAAGAATGGGAGGTTTTACCCCACGCTGATCCATTGAACACGCGCCTATGACGAGACACTGACTGAATCTATATAGGCTACCAAAGAAGTAGCAAAACACACATTACATGCATATCTATTCTCTCGCTGTCTCTCGCTTCTCTCTTTCTCTCTCCCTTTCTCTCTCTCTCTCTCTCTGTAACACACATGGCTAACATGGGCACCCCAGACGAATGTACTCTGAGTTAATTCAACAGGCTTTATGTGGCTTAAGGGACCATTGTCATGAGGATAATGACATAATGGTCTTTATAGATGCATCAACAAGATTACAACATTTCCACACCTCCCTGTGGTCTAGACAAGACAGGCAGCAACACTATCTGTATGGGAAGGCTACTAACGCTTAGTATTCTGAATGTGTCAACCCATTACACACTACAACACAGGAAAGTGTGTGTGTGTGTGTGTGTGTGTGTGTGTGTGTGTGTGTGTGTGTGTGTGTGTGTGTGTGTGTGTGTGTGTGTGTGTGTGTGTGTGTGTGTGTGTGTGTGTGTGTGTGTGTGTGTGTGTGTGTGTGTGAGTGTGATTAAATGCGATATTAACTTCCAGACATAATATCTCCACAGTCAAAGCACACATTCAACATGGTGTTTCTTTATGATATTTTCCTAAAGTCTGGTGTTGTGAGCTTTTATTCTCTGTATGTATGCCATCCATACTGCCAGGGCCACACATACTTAAAATGTATGCACTTGTCCTGTGGAGGGGTAAAACCAACCAACAAACGCAATACTATGTTGCTCTTAATGTTAATAAAGAGGCACTTTCCTTAAATTTTCCATTCAAATGTAGACTGTAGGCTACAACTGTGTTACTGTAAATTTTAAATGTACCTAAGGAAACGTTATTTTCACACTTGACTTGGTGAAATAAATAGGTGTCAATCATGGCTAAGTCTCCTCTCTCCAATGCCAAGTTCTCCACTGCGATGGGTCAGTTGCTAAACAGCTAATCTACAATTAGAGCTAATGGTGTTAATGGAAAAGATGGTATTTGACTAGCGCTGAAGCAGAGAGGAAAATAAGGAGCAGGTGTTTAGGTGGGAAAGGCTTGTGGATTACAGTGAATTTCTCATTCATTATTCAGGATTTGGTTTGTTATCCAGCTTTGGCTTTAATGGTGTGACCCCCCCAAAAACATCAGGAGGGAAAAGGAGCCCAGAGAAAAAACACTGTGTGGATGTTATGTGGTCTCTGTGCATAGGCATGCCGGCTCTCAACCAAAATCTATACATGTATTTGTTTTTATTCAAATGGATTCAGGTATTTCCCTATATATTTCAGGAATTATGATAAATTAGTAAGAATCTATTTGTATACAAATGACCGGGCATCTCGCGCGCTCGATTCCTAGGCTCGCCCGCCCTGCAGCTCGCCCGCTTGCGGCCTCGCCTGCAGCTCAGCTGCTGCGTGGCCTCGCCTGCCCTATTGGCACACGCACAATGCCTCCCTCTCTCTCTCCCCCCCTCTCTCTCCCTCTCCTCTCTCTTGCTCTCACTCACTCTCTCTCAGTCTCTCTTGTGTGTGTGCACTGATGACATCATCAGTGATGTCACAATGATGTCACAATGCATATGTATGACATCACTGATGACATCACCACTGATAATATCATCAGTGATGTCACTATGACATCATCAGTTGCCCCAATTGCTCAAGTGACATCACTTATGACATCACTTATGACATCATCATTAATTTATGACATCACTGATGACATCGGTAATTAGGGCAATCACCTAATTAAATCCGGCTCTGTCAGGTCACCCGCACGAGTGCTCTTTACAGTGCTCTTGGTTACATTTCTTTTCATGGCTTCCATGGGCGGATGGGCCCGTACTATTCTGGTCTTCTTGCAGCCTCTGTTCCCAACTTTAGGAAACTAAACCGGTATTTATAGATATTGTAACTACAACACAGTAAAAGACAATTCCTCCAACGATAACGCTTTCATTTGAAATCATTCCTTTTATTCATTGTTATTGTTATTTTATAGCACTCTGGTCATGTGAAAACCTCATAAACCCCGTGGTGATTTTCACATTTTAACTTCAGTTGGAGGATTACATGCTCCTCTCTGGGTTGAGAAAATGTTGCCACCCTTAATCTTATG
>NC_139623.1:34351888-34449388 GCF_964638095.1 Poromitra crassiceps
ACAAAGCTGACATCATTTTTACATAGTATGTAACCATGGCAGCTTTGTGACTATTTCACAGTGCAGTGCATCCAACCTCAACGCTGTTCTAGCCAGGTGGGAAACACTGCTGTGTGCTAAGTCCTAACGCATGCTGCAGTGTGGAACAGGCCAGGTGGAACAAATCACTTCAGTGCACGGCTGCCATTTTAATGCCGCCAACGCATTGCGCACTAATACCTCCTCCTGGCAATTACCACACACACCTGAGGAGTCTGTGGAGGTAAACCAGCAGACAGACAGACAGACAGACAGACAGGCAGGCAGACAGGCAGGCAGGCAGACAGACAGACAGACAGACAGACAGACAGGCAGGCAGGCAGACAGACAGACAGACAGACAGACAGACAGGCAGGCAGGCAGGCAGGCAGGCAGACAGACAGACAGGCAGACAGACAGACAGGCAGGCAGGCAGGCAGACAGGCAGGCAGACAGACAGACAGGCAGGCAGGCAGACAGACAGACAGACAGACAGGCAGGCAGGCAGACAGACAGACAGACAGACAGACAGGCAGGCAGGCAGGCAGGCAGACAGACAGACAGACAGACAGACAGACAGACAGGCAGGCAGACAGACAGACAAGACAGGCAGACAGAGAGGAGTGTGAAGGCCAGAAGCTGTCCGCCCCACTCACAGAACTACTTCAAGTAATTAAATGCAACGCACTACAAATGCCATACACAATAGGAAACACACACAGATGTACTCACACAGATGTACGTGCACGCATGCATGCACACACGCATGCACGTGCACACACACACACACACACACACACACACACACACACACACACACACACACACACACACACACACACACACACACACACACACACACACACACACACACACCTCCCCACACCTACTTTCGCACAAAAAAAAAAGAGCAAGAGTCTTTGTGGATCATCTTTTCTGCAGCCCAGCCATCTTTAATCCCTGAGCGTGGGGGAGGAGGAGGAGGAGGAGGAGGTGGAGGAGGTGGGGGTGGGGTGGGTGTCTCCAGGCTAGGGGCCTCCCAGGGGTGCACTCACCCTAGGAGCAGGGGCCTAATTGGGGCCCCATCGCCACAGTTAGTCCTCTCAGCTACATGGGGGGTCTGTACTTCAAGCTTAGCAGGCATTCCTTCTATTCTATTCTATTCTATTCTATTCTATTCTATTCTATTCTATTCTATTCTATTCTATTCTATTCTGTTCTATTCTATTCTATTCTATTCTGTTCTGTTCTGTTCTGTTATATACATAAAATGATTTAGCTTGCATATTTTAAGAAAATACCATATGCTAGCTTCATCTGTACTGACATGCATGCTGACATGTTGGCTGGCACAGAGGCTTAAACAATTGAAGATTTTGTCTATGGAAGGTTATTTATAATCTGTAAACTATTGCAGATTGCAGAACTGATTAAAATTATAACTGGAATGCTCACATTCAGTAAAATAATAAGATTTGTTTTTGGCTTACCTCGCTTGCCAAATTGATAGAATACAGTATGAAATCAAACAAACAAACAATATGCTATAGGGTAAACGCAGTAATTAGAATAGTTATCATCATCATGCACAACCATTTTCAACCGTTATTTAAAGATACACAAAATTACATATGATCTCAAAATCTTTTCCCTTTACACATTTCTATATCCAAGCTAATTATGATTTTTACAGCAACTCTAATTACTGTGATGCCTTCAATATGGACTCCATCGCTCATTACAGTAGTGTAGGCATGTGCGCTGGCAGCCATGTTGGCTGGCAGCAAAGCCGACATATGAAACAGTAAGAAGGCCTGGTGTGACCACTGAGGGATTGTTGGGCTGAGAGTTTTCTACAGCAGTCGGGTGAACAAACTGAAAGCTTTTGTTTGGGGGTCTGCCTCTCATTTGGCTGCAGCTCATGGGGCGCTGCACAATAAAGATGTTTGTTTTGTGTGTGGCAAGACAGGCAGAAAGCAAACACAGTTAGGTGCAACACAACAATGCATGGCCGAGGACCACAATGTGCGGTTTTGGCATCGCACTGGGTAATAATTTCTTTACATTTAACCGCAACAGGAAAGTAGAGATTATTCAAACGAAAACCTCACCAATATGTATAGGACTCACTGACATTATTAAGTAAAAAAAGGAAAACTAGTAACACTATCAAATTAACCTGGACGGCACGGTGGGTCAGTGGTTAGCACTGTTGCCGCACAGCAAGGTCCCGGGTTCGAACGTGTGCACGTGTGCGTGCATGTGTGTGTGTATAGGGACAGCAGTCGAAAATTAGGCCATCATGGCTAACACTGGCATGTTTACAGTACACTGTAATGTTCATGTGCAGCATTGTCCCTTAAATGAATAAATAAATATACAAACATGAAAATATAATTACCCCAAAATATAAACTATAGGGTTTGGTATTATCCACAATAGGAATATTATCCTGTTGAAGCCAGTTGTTATTATATAATGAGAAGATACACAAGCAGCACAGAGCTCGCCGCTCGGTAAAGTTGTTGTAAATGACACACACACACGCACGCACGCACGCACCGCACGCACACACGCACGCACGCACGCACGCACGCACGCACGCACGCACGCGCGCACACACACACACACACACACACACACACACACACACACACCCACCCTCTCCACATTTCATATCACATTTGTGCATATGTGATTGAAAGGTGATTTCAGAAGCTGCTCTGTGTGACAGATGGCTCTCAGTGTGTTGAACATCAGGATGACTAAGCATCGGCCATTAAAGGATTAGATCACATTCTGCTGCTGCTGATCAAAGACAGGCAAAACTATCTGTCTGCTGCACATCGCCTTTCCTGTCCCACATTGTTCCCACATTGCCACACTGCCACTGACACATTGTTTCTTTCTCCACATAGTTTTATTATGTGCCTGATGAAGACAAACCAAGTGATAACAGCCCACAATACAGTAGACATCAGTGGCTACAGAGGCTTATCTTTTACCCACTCTGGGATCCGCCATACTTACTCTAAGATGTATGGATTAATGATACTGTATGATAAGATGATATACTGTGAGATAAGACAAGATCAAATCAGATCAGATCAGATCAGATCAGATCAGATAAGATAAGATAAGATAAGACTATTCATCTTAGGTAAGATGAATAGTCTTCAAGTTAGGTAAGAGTAAAAAGAATAAAATAATAATAAAATGGCACAGATGGAATATCCACTTAAATAATAAAAGTGTGGTCTGCCCTATAAAGTGATATCTTTTGACCGTTTCAATCAGGATGGGATGAAAAACAATGTATTTAAGTATATCCCCAAATGTTGTTCTGTCAATGTTTTATTGAAACAAGTCGTCCCTAATCATGCCACTAATCAAGCTAGCTACTGTAGCAACACATTTCACTTCCTATACATTCTTCACAATAAAAGTGTCCAGTTAGTTTGTCAGCCGAAAGCTTTGTTTTAATATGAAGGAGTTGCAGCAGTAAATGGAGTTACATCCAGGCAACTTGATATGCTCCGGGTCGGGACGGAGCCTTGAAGTGACATCAAGGCGCAGAGAACGATAGAGGTGTGATTCTCCGTATTAGCAGTCACTGTACCATCAAAATGATTTAAAAGCTGTTATATGAAGGTAAAAAATAAAGTTACATATTGGGGCTTTAAAACATTGTTCACAGCCATTTCTCTGATGGACCTCCATGATGGCACAAGCTGTGGTTGCTATATAGGAGATGTGTGAAAGAAAAGCAGTCTCCATACCTTTAAGTAATGACTCGTTAACGAAGAAGCTACCGAAAGAGAAAGAGTGGGAGATGAGGACGTGGAATAACAGAGAGGCAGACAGGAGGGGTGTGAGGTGAGTCACTGAGATTAGATGAGGGAGGAAGGATGGGAGATGGAAGTCTGTAATTGGTTGCCTGGAGAGGATTAACCTGCTGCCTCCAGCCTCTCCCTTACCTTAACTTAACTCTTTCCCCGCCACTGATGAGGTTTTCCAGCAAACCGTGTTTTCACTGTTACGCGATAGAGGGCTCTGTTACGCACCTTGTGAAAAAGTACAGCACTTCCAGGTCAAAAAACAAGCGAAGACGAAAATCCGCCAAAACCCGGAAGGAGAGAAAAGTGACATGTGTCTCATAGGATCGCATAGGAAAAGCTCGCTGGTCAAAAATGGCTCTCTCAAATCAAGCAATCTGATTCATTCACATATAATGTATATAGAGATATGAATGAATATGATGAATAGATATGATAATGAGAGTATATCATGGCTGGGGCCGCAATCACCGAATCGCTCCGCCTCTGAGAAAACAAAATAATGGTAGCTAGCTAGCCTGCTAGGCTCGCAAACGGGAGCTCCTAAGCAACCCATGTCACCATGATTATTACCCAGAGTGCCTTGCGGTAGTGTTTGCTGTCGTCTCCTGCTAGTGACGTCATCAGTATGACAGCTAGCTAACGGCGATAACAATGTTCGCTAGCTACCAAAATGGAAACATTAGGGTTCTTCACACTACATGCTCTTAGCCGGGGCTATGTAAGCCTTGGTCTAAGAGTAGGGCTAAGATAGGCCCAAGCTAACTCAGCCCCGTTTCACACTGGCAACTTTTAACCCTGTGTGTTTAGATGGAAAGTCGGGGTTATCCCCGAAAAGTCAGGGATAACCCTGCTCCAGAGCAGGGCCAGCTTGCCGGGGCTGAAGTTGGGGTTAGCCCACTTTTGAGTGGGCCAGGATTGTGCAAGTGTGAAAGGTTTCTTAGCCCTGGGCTAACAGCTCTCTTAGCAGGGGCGGTTTTAGACCCTTTTTGGGTGGGCTGAAGCCCACCATGACATAGTCTCAGCCCACCCTGGAAGATAGAGGGTAAAAAAAAGTGTTTTTTTACAAAAATAAGAATAGCTGGCCCTCCTCTATTCATCTCTCATTCATGCTTTAAAGACATAATAATAATAATAATAATAATAATAATAATAATAATAATAATAATAATAATAATAATAATAATAATAATAATAATAATAATAATAATAATGGTATTGGTGATTGGTGCATGCAACATACGACCTTTATTTAGAAAATATGGTTAGGTCTAGAGGAAGTTACTCATCTACACTCCTGGAAAATTGATCACCCAGGAAATAAGGAAGTGTTATATTTCTCCTTGAGAGCCTCAGACTGACAACAGAGACCACCAGCGAGCCAAGGTAGATTAAGTCTCTTTTCTATAGTAAGGTGTAAAACACCATGATCATTGAGTTGGTTGAAAAACCTCTTTATTCTAAGTTATATTTTGTAAATGAACTTCTTCATTAGTCAACCAGAGTTTACTATGAAGTGAATGGGGGCAACATCATGCATCTAATGTATTGGGTACCTGTGATCATCATTGTGGGGCCCCATTGTGGGGCTACTACTCTGTACCACTAACCTAAACCTGTACCACTGTTCCTTCAGAAGTTGTAGTTGTCATAGACTGTGCTCCATAGTTGATTGCTCTATTGCTGACAAAAAATGTGTTATTGTAAGTCGCTTTGGATAAAAGCGTCTACCAAATGACGTAATGTAATGTAATGTACTGAGCTGAGGTGTAAACTAGGGGGACCTTTATCACGAGGACAGTTTCTGGAAGAAACGACACAATACGTTTCCTTCACACCTTTTCCTTCACACCTTCTCCCTGTTTACATGAGCGCTGTTGAATTTTTAAAACGCCAGGTCGCTAGGTGGCAGTGTGACGCGTGATTTCTAACCCCACATAGGATAAGCAATAACCACGCCCTGTGGCGCCGGGATTGGCCAGGAGCAACACTGGAGGGCACGCAGCCCAGCGATTTCATGAACCAACTGAATAGCTCTTGAGAACAGACAGCGATATTGAGAGCGGACATTGAAATTAATTATGGTCACCTACCTTCCTTAGCATAGTAATAATAATAATAAGCATAATAATTGTAATCTACACAATGTACACAATCTACAAAAACATGCAATAATATAAACGGTGTTGTGTTCACGTTCATAGCTCATATAATATAATGTATTGTTAATTTCAAGCTCAATTCTTACCCAGAGAAAAGGTACAGCACTGCAAATGTAACAATCAATAGTGTTTTAAACATCTTTATTTTAAAAGATGAAAAACCCCAGGTGCTTTATCCCAAGCTTCAATGCTCCTGGCCAATCCCAGCGCCACAGGGCGTGGTTATTGCTTATCCTATGTGGGGTTAGAAATCACGCCAGTGTGACGCCTATTAGAAATCTTTAACGAGCAGCGAGGACCGGGAGCGCTGAGTGTGCTATCTGTCAAACCCTACTGTAGGCTACTGGCAGTGAGAAAACACTGTCGACGTGCTTTTGTAACTAACGTTAAATGCCGACCGGGTACAGCCATCAGCTCCTCGCAGCAGTAACGTTATGAACATGTAACTGAAGTTGGCCGCAGTGTAGCTTAATTCTGAATGTTGCCAAAAACTTCATTCATAGTTTTATTTTGAAAATGGTTGCCAACTCGCGCACGGCTATGGCGTAATCACGTGTGTCGTGTGTGCAGGCACGTCAGAGTTCCTGAAATGAGCCGTCTGAAGCGGTCTCAAGCGATTACACGGCGCCCTCAGCGGGAAGCGTCACCAAGAATTTCACTCTAGAAGGTGGTTTCAAAATGTGTCGTTTCCTAAGCCCAAATTCGCCGTCGCCGTCTAAAAGGGAGGCACTAACGATAAAATACTTCCCCGTCCGTCACCATAGGAAACCGTCCTCGTGTAAAGTGCCCCTAGGCCAGTGATACTCAACTGGGTTTTTTTTTTTTTTTTTTTTTACAGTGCACCTGAACACAACATGCAAGATACCCACTGAATAAGTGTCCAAATGTTCATGTAATTCTGGCCAATACTCACTTCTGTTATAGATTTCAGTCTGATATATGGAATATCTTTCAATAATCTATGATTTAGCTGCTAAATTGTCAAATACCGCCGTCTGCTCGCTACCCAGGCACTTATGTATGTACTTAACCTAAGTAACTATCCGGTGTGCACAACATTGTCAGACTAAACTCCGTCTGACACCTACAATCCGCTACAGAAAAATGTATATTGATTGTTTATTAACTGGCCCCTGGCCTTCTATCATTTGACGAAAGTGGCCCCCGGGCAAAGCAAGTTGAGTATCCCTGCCCTAGGCTACTAGTGCTAAGCTGTTTGTTAATGAGTCTGTTGATATGCAAATGCAAACTAGCATAATGCTAAGTGGCCGGCCATTGTGGTAGCCTATGTTTAGAATAGCCACTGATTCCTTTAACTTCTTTAGTACCTCATTAACCTCATGTCACTCTTAGATTATTGTTTTATTGATTTTGTGCGGAGGTGGAGAACAGAGGAACTGTGAGAAGAAGCTGTATCTGCTAAGTACACACACACACAGAAGAAAAAGAGTAAATCTGATAAATTGATTAAGCTTTCTTCATAGATCTAGTCTCTTCATTTTGATCTCAAAGTGCACCAGATTGATACATTTTTACTTTAAAATGTACAAAATTTTCTCCCCGGGGGGCATGCACCTGGCCCCCCCTAGGGGGTCTGCAGTCCACATTATTTGGGGGCTGAGCCCACCCAAATGTGTCATCCTAAAACCGCCCCACGCTCAGTCTCTTAGACTGACTTAAAGAGCATGTTGCAGGTAAAAAAGAAAGAAAAAAAAGAATTACAGTTAGGACTCAAGATTCTTATGAAAATACCGCAAAAAGACGAAAACATAATAAAACATGCCCTCAGGGCATAAATATGGAGAAAAGGGTGGCATTATAATGCACATGTTAAAAAAAAAACATCTGTGCAGTTACCACCTGTGATGACACTTGGGCTACTGTACTTACTGTAATAATAATAATATACAGTCAATGTGTACAGCAGAAAACTTTCCAAAACACCAGACGTACGATAATTATCGTATTTGTATGATAATTTACCACCAAAACCAATAGCATTTTGACCCTCTGGTATACGATAATTCGACACTGCCCAGAATGCATTTCGGCATTGACGCGAGAAGAAAACTCCGCTCCATTTCCCCCCAAGGCAACTGTTTACTTTCTGTTTAGTTTGGGCTCTATCTATGGTTAATATGGCACTTTATAGTTTCAGTAGTGAAACGTAACTAAGTAGTAAAAAAATGCAATCAGTTTTTCAAAATAACCTATTTGCAAATATAATTTTGGAGAGTCACAGCAAGGCACAGCGGACCAACCATCTCAGTTCATGTAAACCGGCTGCACAATGGTATCAGGTGGATAACTTTATCGTTGGAGATGGACGCAAGCGGCACTCTGGAGCTCAGGAGGAGAGGAGAGGAGAGGAGAGGAGAGGAGAGGAGAGGAGAGGAGAGGAGGGTGCAGAGTGAAGGTGCAGCTGCAGCGAGCGGCCTCTCGATGGACGAACAGACCGGGACGCTGGGCGTATGGAGGTAATGATCCACATTAATTGTTTATTGAGTATTAAAATCATCACAGGTGTTATTGCTAGATTTGCGGGTTTTTCTGTGCGTGTGCCAAATTCTTAACAAAAATCAATCTAGATGCAGCTGTGTGTGGGGGAAAAACAAAAAACAAAAGATAATCATAATTGCTACATAAAAGTCCCACATAGGATATTAATGCAAAGTGGTGTCTAACCTGCATCATGCTCTTTAACCCCGGCTAAGTGTAGTGTGAAAAGCCCTAGGTTAACTTCGACCTCCAGGGTGGCTTAACCATTGTCGAGGCAATTGAGCAGTGCCTACCAGGACCTAACGTTAGCACAAGCATTAGCCAAAGTTAGCTAGCTAACGTTAGCTGTTTGTTTTTCACCAAGCCATGTGTGTTGCTAGCTGACAACGTTATGTTCAGCAACGTGCAGGGAGCCAGGAGGGACTATTTTATTACGTGGAACATTATGATTAATGAACAGCCATTTAAATTGGAGTTGTTTATTCTAGGGCTGTCAATCGATTAAAATATTGAATCGCGATTAATCGTATGATTGTCCATATAATCGCGATTAATCGCAAATTAATCGCACAATTCTTTATCTGTTCTAAATCTACCTTAAACCGATATTTTTCAAGTTTTTAATACTCTTATCAACATGGGAGTAGACGAATATGCTTGCTTTATGCGGATATGTTTATTATTATTGGAACAATGACAAATACTGTCCAGAATATTCTTCAGAATAACCTCAAGGGTGTGCATGCTGACCCATAAGAAGCCACTTCTTAACATGCAGTGGAATCCGTATTATAACCTGCTCCTAGCCGGTTGGCCTGCATGTTAAACAACAATTAGCCGGCCTACGCGCACTCCCGCGACTCCGTATCTTATCTACCTCGACCACCGGTATAAGATCCGCTTCCATGCAATCGCACCTCATGTTAAACAGTGGCAGGTCATTATCCGCAGATCTGAGTGGGCGGGTGTGACTCACTTCACTTCACTTCACGTTCACTAGTTTATTAATTAATGAATCGTTCGGGCAATCGCTTATATCAACGTGCAAACTCACGGTTTCCTCAAGTGCTGCAAAAAGGGCTTGAATTGTTTGGCCGTGTGGTCCCAACGCGCTTCAGCTGCAGCCAGGCAGCCAGGTCCATTGCATCAGGAGGGACGCTTACTGCTGCGCTGCTTGCTTGCTCCCATGTCAGAAAAAGCCTAACTTTTGTGGAGAGAAATACATTGAAAACTAGTCAGATATGACTTGAAATGCCACTTGTAAAATAAATCACCCACAGTGATTGACGACAGTCCGACCACTATTTTGACTGGGCGGCTTTATGTAACCTAGGCGAAGCGCTCATTTTTGGCACATTGCCACCCCTCGTTGGAATGGACTCCGTTAAAACGGCACGTTTTTTGAAGTCTCCAGATTTGTCGCTAACGTGATGCAGCCAATTCTATTGTGTGAGGCAGGCAGTGTTGTGTGACTGTGCGTCCACACTGCGGAGAGGATAGGAGCTGACGGACTGATAGGCTATCAAACTTTTGTGGGGAGAAATACATTTAAAACTAGTCAGATATGACTAGTTGCCACTTGTAAAATAAATCACCCACAGTGATTGACGACGGTGCGCGACCACTATTTTGACTGCCTCATAGCTAAAGCTGTTTCCTATCACATTTCTTGTTTTCGATCCCCCCCCCCCCCCCCCCCCGGCCGCCCACTGGCAGAAAAAACGGCTCATATCCAGTTGTTTCTTAACAAAGACCCCTCATGTTTAGAAAGGCAAAACCTGAAAATATCCTGTTCTCTCTAGCTGGACATGATCCAGAGTTCATGTTTAAAAGGCACTATACTGTATAGTGAAGTAGAAGCATATAGGCTACTGTAGTAGGCTGCATAATTAGCCTACTGGTTCATCTGAACAAAACAAACTAAGCACAGCTTAGAATTGCATTTATAAATGTCTTTTGTTATAGCAGCAGTGTAGTAGGCTAGTGAAGACTACAGTAAATATCAGCAAATGAAGACTCAGGTCGCTTTCACATAAGCTGGTGGACTCGGTGCGATTCGGGGGGGTGAAGTTGCAACATTGTTGCGATTTTCATTTGGTCTGGTCTGGTCTATTGGACAGAATAGAGAAGGGATTTCTGGTTACTATCAAATAAATATTTGACAAGAATGTGCCCAATATGAGCAGCAGATGAGGCAGAAAGCTGTTGAACATTTCATTCTGCAGATGAGATGAGTAGCCTACGTACCGAAGGATAGCCAAGCCAGCTGTTGAGTGTTGTTGTTATGACGACGTACGTCACGCAGCGTGCAGGTACTGTAGTACACGTGTGCGCACCGCAGTGTTTGTTTTGCTCCCTTCTACCGTCTTCTACTCATGACATCTGCTCACCCTACTTGAAGCGGAACTTGCGATTAAGACCCTTTTTTTCCTCCTTTTCTGCTCCTCATGGAGATTTATTTCTGCTTTACTTCCTGAAACCGCTGCGAACGGCTTGACTACAACTACGGGTGCGATTAAAAAAAACGCGTTATGGTCGGCCCTTAATCGCATCGCGATTAACGCATTAACGCTGACAACCCTAGTTTATTCCTTTCATATTGCCATACTTGGTAACCATTTTATAAAAGCAACAGATCACTTCAGGCCGTGATATATGCTCATTATACTACACGTAAGGGTGTGAATCCTGAGCCTTAGGTGTGGTATAACGACCATATACCACGGCCTGCCGTGAGCTATTGCTTAAAGGGGGACCGACCCCCCCAGATTTCTTGCAAAACGGTATTCTACTTGATTTGAAAACTCTGCAGGCAAGATGGCCGCCTATACTCCCTTCTTTAGCTGGCAGAATTCCTCCCCCATGAACTAACATATTAACTTGGTCAATATGTAACATACAGTACAAAATAAAACAAACGGTAATGTCTTCATTTGATGTAGAATGCAGAGGACATGTAACTGTTTAGTTAAACTTGCATTCCAGGAATATTGCTCTAAAGATAACGTAAATGCTCGAGACTGTTTCGTCCTGAAACCCACTCGCTTTGTGCCAGAACACAATCGATTTGGGGGTGGAACACACCAGGATTGGCCAACGCCAACGCCAGAACTGTCAAATCAAATCATCGACAGAGACGCTATGGCCCGCCTCCCAGTATTTTCAGTGTATCCGAGATAGATATCATAGAAAACGTTATGAATATAGTCACGTTATAAACAACAAATTAACGCTGGTGATCCGTATGGAAACAGTGTTACTCGAAATGGTTAAAGGTTATATCAATTTGGTCATTCAGAGGCGTTTTACTGCATTGTAACATAACTAACTAGCGGCTAATATTAGCCACAGTAGGCGATTACCCATGGATGCATTGCTCTTAAAGGGCTCGCGCCGCGTGAACTACAGTAATCACATGGGGGGATTTTTTTCCCCACATGAGTGGGGCACGCGCAAATACCACCGTGACGTCACGATGTACCAAATCTCCCAATCGTTTGAGGGCACAAAAAAAAGCAGGTTTGAACCCATAGAGGGAACTTATGCTGCTGAAAATGATACAAATGGTACAATGGTAACCGTTTGGTCTCAAATGTGGAAATTTTGACCAGAATTCTTCACACACCACCCCCAAAGTCATATATATTGGTTAAAAGCTGAAAAAAAGTGTTTTGGGGGTAAGTTACACTTTAATTATATCACCGCGATGGTGCTGACTCGTCCACAAGAACACAGACTCGATGACAGCCTCTCAAACAATTTCAATCAACTCAATCAATTTCAGCCAGTGGATGAGTTCCAAACGTACAGACACAGAGGTCGTTTCTCAATAAGGGTTCTTGTGTGTTCTTTCGCCAAGAACGCTTAAAATTCCCAGATGTGTTCTCGACATGCCCACTTTACCGAGGATGCTCTGGGTGGTGACTTGTGTCAACTTGGCAAGGCACGTATCCCAGCATTCATTTTGGCATAAGCAGAAGCAGAACGCAGCAGAGAAGACGCCATAAGTTTCGGGAAGTTTTTTTTTCAATTTAAAGTTTTATTTCATCTTAATTTCTGATGACTTTTGATGCCTACAAGCAGGGTAGTAGATTTCAATAAGTGCCACTTCATGAACATTTATGGCGAAAAATGGCAAAAAGATCCATCTGCATCTACATCAGCTGAGCTTTTTATTTGTGTAGTACTGCAGGCGGCCTCTGCGCTGGTATTGCGCAATACCCTCAAGAATGCATCGTCTCAAACTGCCAACAGCGTCATGTGTGCTTGTGACAGTCACCTAGCAAGTTAATTATTCCAAGAACGACTAGCAAGAACGTTCTCCCCAAGAACACAAGAACAAGAACGCATTCTTGGTATTGAGAAACGGCCAGAGAACCGGTCACCATCGGTGTTACACCCAAATCTGTGACCACCGAAATGTGTGACCGCAGCAGAGGGGCTCTGAATCCTCTAATGCACATGTTCTGCAGATTCCGGTGTAACACCGGACAGTATCCGCCCTCAGAGACATTGGTTTTTGGGATTCGGACCCTTGAAAATGTATTTTACAAAAATGCTAATTTTCTGTTTTTTGGCTGAAAACGACCAACATTCAAGTGTTGATCAAAGAAAATGGAAAAAACGAATGAAGCAATAAAATTAAAATTAAAATTTGTATAAATAAATAAATAAATAAATAAATAAATAAATAAATAAATAAATAAATAAATAAATATAGGCTATATTCTTTCTTTTGATATATTTACTGTTTACGTTGGGTGCGTTCGTAAATCCATTCTGATTACAACGGCGCTCCCAATTTACGAATGTTCCAGTGTGCGCTCTGGGCGCTCGGAGTGCTATTTCCGAACGCACCCATATGCATAGAACAGAAATATTCCAGGTGGTCTTGAAAGATTGGTGAAAATGATCAAAAATGCGGTGGCTGGCAACTTTTTTTTTTTACGCTGGCGGGGAAAGTTAAACAATATATACTTGGGGTACCATAGCAACTACCCTTTCCCCCTACAATCCCCTACTACACATCCCCCCTCCGGCCCCATCACACTAAAGCACAGTAAAATAATGAAGTCACCAACTGTTCTTTGCTCTGTATTACGTAAATGATTAATTAAGCATGAGACTCCGTTCCCAGTGAGGGAGTCGCATTGTCTCCTGATCAGGTAAGCGGAACGCTGGCTACTGTACGCTACATTAGCGTCTGAATTTCCTGACTCGTCCACCGCAAACACTATCATTAATACACAGGGAAGGGCATCCCCTCCTTTTATGTTGGATTTACATTGATTGACGCTTTGAGACTTCATAACCCCCCCCAACCCACCCACCTACACACACACACGCACGCACGCACGCACGCACGCACACACACACACACACACACACACACACACACACACACACACACACACACACACACACACACACACACACACACACACACACACAAGTAAGAACATGTACACACACACACTCACCCTAACCTCAGATGTAGCCACAAGGCAAGCAGAGACAGGTTTGTGTGAGAAATCCCAGAGAGAGGCAGCCAGCCAGACGTACAGAGGGACAGACACCCAGCTGAAAAGAGGAGACACCGTTTGTATGGTTCCCACCATATCGCTGTATGACAACGCACAATAGGACAGGAAATAACACACACACACACACACACCTTCATCCTGTATTCTGTCTGAGCAAACACTCCAACGAAAATAGTAAGATTAATAGATGAATGGCTAGTTCAACAACATAGATGAACTCTGAGTATGAGAACGTAGGCTGATTTAACAAGATGCCTAATCTGCAAACATCATAATTACATATCTTATATTTGTAAGGATCGTAGAGCTGGGCTGCCTATCTAAATATGCTGTACCCAGGTTATATGTAAACATATTGTGAGGAAAAACTATAGGCCTACTTGAGAGTAGGTTGCACAATACTTACCAAAACCCAAGCCTTTTTGCTGAATATTGCAATGGTGATTGAATTTTAAAAGATTTTCTTGAATTATATCAGCAGAAAATAATCATTTAGAAGGCTGAGACAACTTTACATTTGACTGAAAGAACGCAATCTTTTGTGATTTAGCAATTGCAGAGGTGAACTTTGCAATTTGTAGTCTTTTATAAACATAGTAAAGCCCTATACTTAAAGTCACCTAAATGTTGACAATTTCCCCAAGGAGATTAATAAAGTACTATCTTATCTTATCTTGTAATGGCATTGGCTTTTGGTTTGTACTAGTTGGATGGGACTCTGAATAGCAGCTATAGGCGGTGGCGATTGACAGTAACCCACCCATGAACATCATGACTGATGTTGGATCAAGTGAAGAGGCTGCTGATGATCCATGAAAGTCGGGCTTACTGGGATGAGTCTGTCATAACTGATCGTGAGTCTCTTTTTCCTTTCTGCTGCGTGGCGTATTCCTCACCTCAACTCTGAAGGCCTGACAGACACGCCAGCTGAATTCCCTCCTCAGGAATCAATAGAGTGTGAGGATGGGGGGAACAAAAGCACATGCATAAGCTAAGGGTATCTGCTAATTGTTTAGCTGTTCAAATAAAGTGATGATATAACATCTCAACCAGAATTGTTTATAGGCTACCTCTGTGCTCGGACCCTCCTGGTGCGTGATCAAATGTCTAAACGCATGGAGTGAAGGATGGTTGCACCACAGGAATAATGTGCAAAAATGCAAAAAAAAAACATTGAATATTTAAATAAATCTGTCATTTTTGTACATTCTTCTTGTTGTGCGACCATCCTTCACTCCATGGATAACATCTCAACCAAACTTGTTTTCGTACGTCTATGGATGCCCATACAGCTTTCACTCTCTCTCATATTCCACTGTAGCCTGTTAACACCATCCTGATCACGTGAACTCACACTCTGTTTCGTTCCGCGGATCAGTCTGGCTGGCGAGCACTTGCCTTGACAAACAACTCCTTCAGCCAATCAGCGTCACCAAATCCAATCCCAAATCCACTCGGAAGAAACTCCGCTACCGCATATTATTCTTGTTTAATTGTTATTGAGTCAATTTTAAGGAATAACTGCACTTATGGCTGTGTTTACTATACTAATGTTAATGTTACCGCTTGTTGTTTCGGGAGCCACCATACTGTTTTGCCAGCTGTGTCCCCGATTGGCCGGTTACGTTGTCAACTACGAGGCAGGTCCCTGATTGGCCCATGCACTTTGTAATTTCTGGAAATCGCTGGCCAGATTGATCCACAGATAATTATGTGAGTTCACGTGATCAGGATTACTAGG
Organism: Poromitra crassiceps; assembly: GCF_964638095.1. Classification (NCBI taxonomy): domain Eukaryota; kingdom Metazoa; phylum Chordata; class Actinopteri; order Beryciformes; family Melamphaidae; genus Poromitra; species Poromitra crassiceps. The sequence continues at coordinate 34,367,688 of NC_139623.1, forward strand.
CTATTTCCACTCTGCAAAAAGGACCAGAATCCAGAAATATACGATTGGATATCTCTGAGATCCTCTACGGACCATTCTACGGACACGGATGCATTCTGAGTATTGGTGATATGATATTGTCGCACTCAATATACATCATGAGGACATATATATATTAGGACAGGTATGAGGACAGGTTTATACTAGGATACCAGATACATCTTTTTTTGTCACGTATGTGTTCAAAATATGACCTTGTGTCATGTCTGGAAATATACAAGCTCAACATTTTTTTTATAGATGTTATGGATCGGCGCCCAGTCATATTCTCAATATTCAATTCAGGCTCATATTCTATCAGGGGGTGACTGGCATTTGATCCCATAACGAGAAAAGAAAACAATGAACAGTTAATTGAACCAGCTGCTGTGTTAGCTTTAGTAGCTGATGTGGCTTCCAGAAGCATCCCGGGCACTCAAACAGCACTGTCGGCTGGAATCGGATGCTTGAGGATTCCAGGGCAGCTCCTCAGCACATTCAGAGAGTCCCATAAACATGGGACGAGAAAAAAATTATAAACTGTGCAAGACGAAGCGGCCATCTTCTGCGTACCAGAGCAGACCACAGATCAATTGACAAACAAACAAAGAAAATAAAAATAACCACACATCTAAGCTGGCATGGGCGATCTGTAACACTAGAATACTGGTTGAGTTAATGATATGACTGAAAGTCACATTGTTATATTATTATATTATAATATGACTGAAAGTCATATTGTTACTCTGGATTCTGTAGAGAACTAGCGGGATACCCGTGCAGTGTATCTGATTCTGATACAATCACTGGCCATTTAGTCAGGCCTCGCTCACAGAGTTGACCCTCTCTCCCCAGAGGGTTTTCATAGTCCACTTCCTTGGCTGATTCCAACTCCGCTCAGCTGTGCTGCTCCACTCAGGTGAGATCATCAGTATAGCTAAGGAATGGAGCTCTCCATGGTGCTGAACCTGTGTTGACTCATTTTGGCCACTAATTAACCATTTTGCCCCTTTAGTCAGCCCTAATTACCTAATTCAAAAATATGGCTCCATTAGGTCATGCACAGGGGTGCTCTTTACACTTCCTGAAAGATTCAGCGCGATCGCGCGTAAAATGGCATAGCTGTGGCCGAACACAATTTGCTCATACACAGATACTTTGCATTCTTATAATAGGATACAGACCATTTCCAATGCATTTTCAGAGTGTTGTTGGCATACCAAAGCTGGTCAAATATGGATGAAAGATTCAAGTACAAAAACACACACACACACACACACACACACACACACACACACACACACACACACACACACACATTATTAAAGATAAGAAGCATCTGTATCAGATGCTGTAATATTGTTGTATATACCTTTTGAGAAACAGTACTTATGGGCATATAGCTGTGGAGCCAAACAGTTATTTTTCGCTCTCTCTTTCAGTTTCAGTCAGTCACTACATCGCTGGCATGAATAAACAAACATCTAAATACAATGCAAATGCTTCAAAAAAGAATGAAACTAAATAAACAGATCTCTTGATAGCTGCCATACATCATTGCGGCCTGAGCTGAGACACATGGCAGGGCCACAGAGCCCATCACAGACCTGAGCTGAGACACATGGCAGGGCCACAGAGCCCATCACAGACCTGAGCTGAGACACATGGCAGGGCCACAGAGCCCATCACAGACCTGAGGATTACACGATCTAAACAACGTCTGTCTTTGTTTGCTCCTTCTCTCATCCCTCTGTTTTCATCTCTGAGTCCCTCCCTCTCTCTCTCCTTCTCTCATCCCTCTGTTTTCATCTCTGAGTCCCTCCCTCCCTCTCTCTTTCTCTCTCTCTCTCTTCCCCCCTAAGAGGATGGGAAAAACAACCAATAACCACCCAGATCATAAACCCTTTTCTTGATTCTCTGACAGTCTCCTGTGTGTGTTGATAGAGACATTACTGTACTCTTATATGTACATAACCAGATAACTTTCAAAAATGCAACTTCAGCTTGTACTGAAGTATTTAAAGTAAACTCTATGCAAGGATAGTTTCTGAGTGATGTTGTAGCAACACAACTCCTGGTCCAGGCACTGGTCATCTCTCGCCTGGACTACTGCAATGTTCTTCTGGCTGGGCTACCTGCTGCAGCCATCCGACCGCTTCAGCTCATTCAGAACGCTGCAGCCCGTCTGGTATTCAATCAACCCAAATTCTCTCATGTCACTCCCCTCTTCCGGGACCTTCACTGGCTTCCCATCATGGCACGCATTCAATTCAAAACACTGGTACTGGCCTACAGGGCAGTACACCAGACAGCCCCCCAGTACTTACAATCTATGGTCAGGCTCCAAATCTCTCACCGTTCCCTCCGCTCCTCCACCAGTGCAGGACGCCTCGCCCCTCCTCCACTACGGGGGCTCAAAAGTCACTCATCCCGTTCGCGACTCTTCTCGTCCCTGGCACCTCAATGGTGGAACGAGCTTCCACCTTCGGTCAGGACGGCCGAATCACTGCCGATCTTTCGGAAAAGACTAAAGACACACCTTTTCAGGCTCCATCTGGGCCCTTCTTGAACTAACTTCTTTCTCTCTTAAAAAAAAAAAAAAAAACTACTAACCTAAACTAAACTTGTACCACTGTTCCTTCAAAAGTTGTAGTTGTTATAGACTGTGTTGCATAGTTGATTGCTCTATTGCTGACAAAAATGTGATATTGTAAGTTGCTTTGGATAAAAGCGTCTGCCAAATGACGTAATGTAATGTAATGTTGGCTGTGGTGGTGATGCTGCCATCCAGCAAACTCTGAAAACTGTCCAACCACACTACAACCAATCAGCTAGCCCAATAAGAGCCAAACAGCCAACAAACCAGACAACCACATACAGTCAATCAGACAACAATAGAGTCAACCAAACAACCGAATCGTCAACTACGGTAGTCAACAAACCAGACCAGTCAGCAACACAAACAGCCAACAATTCAGCCAACTAAGCAACCAAACAACCGAATTGTCAACTAGTCAACAAACCAGACCAGTCAGCAACAACAGCCAATCAATAAAACAAACAGCCAACAATTCAGCCAACTAACCAACCAGACAACTGAATTGTCAACTACTCAACAAACCAGACCAGTCAGCAACACAAACAGCCAACAATTCAGCCAACTAACCAACCAAACAACCGAATTGTCAACTATTCAACAAACCAGACCAGTCAGCAACACAAACAGCCAACAATTCAGCCAACTAACCAACCAAACAACTGAATTGTCAACTAGTCAACAAACCAGACCAGTCAGCAACAACAGCCAATCAATAAAACAAACAGCCAACAATTCAGCCAACTAACCAACCAGACAACCGAATTGTCATCTAGCCAACATGCCAGCCAACCAAGCAATCATCTGGAGCAGAGGCAGCCACACCTTGGGTTTTGGCAGCGTGTGCCTTTAGACAAAACCACGATGTTTGTCATTCCAGTGTCACAATGTACAATCAAATGATGAAGATGAATGATATGAAGATGAATGATATGAAGACCTGGTGGAGATTGCCCCATGAAAAGGCCACCTGTAAAGCACCAAGCCCATTACCTACCACACCGTCAATTGAATGCAAATAAGGATGTTTATTTAACAAGTATGAGTGACAAAGAGGGAACAGCAATGACTGTAGGATGGAAAACTTGCTTGCTAGATAAGCTTCAAATCCAGACAGACCAGTGGCAGGTATCTTCTGGATTTTTCCTTTAACTCATATAGTCCAGATCACAGCCCATCTCCCGAGAGATAGGCCCAGTGACTGAATCAATAGGCGCTTTCACACCTTTGAAAGCCGCAAAATGCACGAAAAATAGGATCCGCACCTCCGATGTGAAAGTTTTGAACGCGCGTTGGTGGGTAATTGTTGTACGCCTTTTGTCCCGCAAGCCGACCTAGTCACAGCGCCGGGTTAGCAGGTAACCCGCCTCCACTTGAAAGCGTAGGAGCAGCAAGCCGGAACAGTGCGAATGCTCAGCTCATTCATAAAAAAATTACAGGGGAAATCACCTCATGCAGCAAGAAAGACAGTGAAAGTAAAAAAAAGTAGCCTATACAATCATGCGCCAGGAGGAATGCTCCGTGCCTGTAAGTAAGTTAGGCTTTATACTCAAACGATGTTGACATTAGTAGCCTAGGTAAAATTAACGGATATAATAATACGCTTCAGAGGACTATAGCTGTCTGTGGCAAGTTGGTCTGAGGATATTCCCTCTGGAAACCAGCTCCAGAACTGCAATCTGTCTAGCTAGCCACTTGTGCATTCCCTTACAAAAACTACTAACGTCATAGTAGTCATGTGCATTTATAGCCTATACTATTCCCCCGACGAACGTTATGCAGACTGCAGCTGTTTGATATGTGGGTGCCGTCTTTCAGAACGGCCCCTAATTAGGCTACTTGATGGGAATCATTTGCTTTACAAAAAACTGGAACCAAAAGATAAGAATTAGCCTTGTAGCCTACCTAATAGGCTACATGATGGTGCGTCTGCATAAAGTCGATTAGATGAATATTGAAAGCCTTGTTACCATGCTGCATGTGGACAACACTTTCGTGTTTTATCAGTTTTGATCCTTAACGAGCGCAGCTTTATCAGCTTGATCCTTAACAACCGCAGCTGCACCTCGTTGGCTGGCATACATCAGCGATGTTTGGTTGTTGAATGAATTCGTTCATCATACAGTAGCCTAGGCTACACTAACCTATGAAAATATTCATTTGGGCGAGGAGCTGGGTGGAAATGCCTCCGCTCGCCTTTCAATCCGGGAGGGGTGGATGTCACTTGAAAGCACACCCCAGGACGGGAATCTGGCAGGGCTGCTTGGCTGTGTGTGGAAAAAAAATTCTGTGGCGAGGCTGCCGGTTTTGCGGGCCTTTTTAACTGCAATTTTGCGTGATCTGTGTGTGAAAGAGACTAATGTCACTTTATTCACCAAGTGGCCTAAGATATACATGTAGATGTACAGTCAGGTGTTTGTCTTGGTGGCAGCCGCGCTGGAACTAATTTTAAGTAGGGGTGCTGTAAGGAAGGTACGCTCGGCGAAGAAAATTTGACGTTTTTTGGACTTTTAGCCATATTTAGAGGAATATTTCATTTTAAATTAACATTAGGATTATACTGTTGTGATGTCATTATTCAGTGTCTTCTCCTCTTCTCTGCAGCATTACTCAATTTACCCTCAGGAATCAGGGACAGTGATAGCCTACCTGCTATTCCTCCCATATATCCAGGGCCGGATTAATAGTACCATGGGCCCCGGGGCTATTCATTTTCTAAGGGCCTTCCCCCCTGCTGCAAGGAAGGGACTGTAGACGTTTGGATGTTTTTTAGCCATATTTAAAGGAATATCTCACTTTAAATTAACATTCAAAGCCATGTGTAAGATGTCACAATAAGCACGTTTATTAAAACAAAATAAAGTGCAAAGACTGGGTAAAACAGGCAGCTGTATAATGCATGTAAATTAAAACTTAAATAGCAATATTAAATATGTGATGTCATTATTCAGTCTTAACCACCGAGAGCCTTTTCTCACTGGGTGGGTTAATTTAAGCATAAGTATTTAAGCATATCAGTAAGTGGCCCGGGATTCTCAAAGCCTGTGTTAAGGGTCACACAAGAACAAAAATGCACTCTTGAAGCTAAATCAATCCAAAACCAAACAAGTTAATTATTTAAATTTTTACTTCAAACTTCCTCAATGTAGAACAGTAATTTCTTACACATGAGATTACTTTTAGCCTTTTAGTCATAAAGATGATATCTTCCAGACTGAAATGTTATAACAGAAGTGGAGTATTGGCCAGAATGACATGAACATTTGGACACTTATTCAGCGGGTATTTTGCATGTTGCTTTCAGGTGCACTGTAAAAAAAAAAAAAAAAAAAAAAAAACATCTCTTGCCACCAGGGGGTGCTGCAGCACCCACCGCACCCAGCTTCCCACGCCCTTGCTTGGTGGGATTGAAGGAACAATACATCAGGTGTCCAATTGAAGGGAAATTCCAATGGTTGCTTTTGTTATTTGTTGTGTGCTTGTGCTGCAAATTTAAACTATAAATTGAATGACTTTATGACTCATACTGTATGGCCACCCATGGCCATAATCGGAATTATAAACCAATTATAAACCAGGAATGAGGAATTACAGTATAAGGTTCCCATTGAAATTTGGTCGAAATAGTCTGATTGATGTTTTGTGGCTCTACAGTTCCTCACAAGTTAGTGGGAGTAAATATGTTAATTAAAAGGGATTAACTTCCAAAAAAGCCCACTTCAGCTAAAACTAACTGAACTTTGCAATTTTAAGCAAACCATGGCCATTAAGAAATAAGCATAAATGCACCCGGATATCCATCTTTTAACCACTGCAGAACAACTTAAGGCACCAATCTGTCCGGCTCCACCCCACATTACATTCTTATACTCTTCTACACCCATTATTCATTTCTGTCATCCAACCACTACTGTACCAATATGCAGAATCATGTTAATGATACAATACAGCTCATTATGCAGAATCATGTTAATGATACAATACACAGCTTCAACATTTCAGCTGACACTTCCTATGTATTCGTTTGCTATTCCAACTCTTCTGGTGCCCGGCAAGCGAGCTGAATCACAGTCATAACCACAATCACAGTAAAGAATTAAGATAAGTTCAAATGAAAAAATAGAATAAAAACAGAACAGATTCATAACCGATAATTATGTTTGTAGCTCTTACTGTTTTATATTCCTCTGTTTTTATGTTTGGGGACTGCGGATGGAATGTAGCCTCGTGCTAAATCCGGCACTTTTTACACTTTTACCATGTTTCAGGTGACTGTATCTGTTTCATGTTTTATGTGTTCATTAATTGTGCATTGTCCCGTCCAAATAAACAAATAAAGTAAAGTAAAGTATAAGGGGTCGAACATAAATTTAAACTAAATGATAATCAGTCAATAATCAGAAACGCTGTCATGGGGATGCCCAATAACCTGTATTAAAGTACCCACCAAATATTATTACCTGATTTAACTGTTTGTTTCTTTATAGGTTTCATCACTAATAGGCCATTTACACCTGGCACTAACATGCGTTTTCTGTGATCAGATTGTAATTGGATAGTGCTTGACCACATTAGCCTGATTTCATTTACACCATTAGCATGCGTTTTGGGTGATCAGATAGCAATCAGATAGCAATCTGATCACCCAAAACGGGTGTCCTCTCAATCCGCATACAATTGCTGTATGCGAATTGAGAGGACATATTGCATTTACACTTGTGTTCAATGTAGTCACAATGTGTCCCTGACCACCTCCGGAGGTGGTTTGGCCGATCAGATCGCGATCCGTCTTCATTGTGTCTTGGGGGCATTTACACCTGTACTTTCAAGTGGTCAAGCACTATCCGGTTGCAATCTGATCACAGAAAAGGCAAGTTAGTGCCAGGTGTAAATGGTCTCTAAGATGTTGATTGACTATGATTGTGACTCCTCTGCTGCACCTGGCAGGCTTCCTCATTGGGGCCAGTTGTGTTGTGGAGAGGGTTCAAACTCATTACAAAGCTAAATCTCTTTTTGGGTGTCTTATAGTTATGGTGAGGTCATTGCAATGTATTATACTTGATTGATATTATACTTGATTGGTTGTGCATGGATTAGACCTTCATGTATTGAGTTAATCAACACTAATTGTCTGTTCTGTGTTGGGGGAGGGGCTTAGAGTATTTAGCCAGCTAGCACATTAGTAAGCGAGCTTACTCTCCCCAAACCAGCCAGGACTCAAGACCAGGTCCTGCTGGCCTGTTTACATGGGACCCAAGTCATGCCTCACATACATCTCTGTGGTGAACCTGAAGCCTGCCTCTGCCTTGCCTCCATCTTCTACATGCTGGCCATCCTACAAACATCTACGCATGTTTGCTATGTAGCCTAAGTAGACAACTTGCGTAGGCTACACACATTGTAGCGTATGTGTCCCTTGTATAGAGAAGTGGTATAATGGCCTTATTCTGTGGATGTATGCCAGAGGAATATAATATAATATCCTTGTGCAGCATAGTCAAGGGTTGAAGTTGTGAAGTTATCAGTGCCAGTTGGGGGAAAGGCGGGACTATGGTGGCGTCTATGGGACTATGGTCCAGGTTATTGTGCAGGTTAAGTGTAGGGTGGGAGTCTGTGGTCTGGCGGGGAGTGGTCCAAGATCCAAGTTATTATTCAAGCATTATTAAGATGGTGTATAAACACTTAAAAAGAAGACGGAAGTATGGTTATTTAATTGCAGGTGACTTTATTTTTGTGACATTTTAGGACTGGTTGTCATGCAAACGGTCAGTAGCTCTGATTGAATATAATACGATAAGCAAGTTGGTGGATGCCTTGATCCAATAGAGTGTTACAGTAGCCTGCCATTAGTGCATACATACTGTATGCAGCATAAGTGGGAACCAAACCCCAGATCTAACAATCTGAGCTGTGCAGAACTGCAAGGTTCAAAGGCCGGGATTATCTGTGCTGTCAACAGACTAAACACAGTTTGGGTTGCCAGAATCGGTACAAGAAAAGCACAGACCATCACTCTACAATCTACTGTAGCTACAGTTAGTGTAATATCTCCCACAGAGTGATGACTCACTCATCCATCAATATAGCCCACAGACTGTGAGATCGCAATCAATTTATCACAGCTGTCTAATGAGGCTGCGTTCTGCTTGGGGAACCGTGGAAGACAAGACTCCAGGCAAGACTGCCAGGCTTGTGACAGAGAAAATAAACACCTCTTGTGTGATCTCTCATGCCTGGTTAACATCACTGACACACACCGTGCTGCATCTGACACAATCACCACATAGTTCCGTTGGATCTCAGCAAATCTCAAAGCCAGCCTCTGATGATTATGCCGGTGATGTGTGGCGTTCCTCTCCTGTCGCTGGTCAGGTGAGTGGCGTGTCTCAGTGGTTATTTTTGGTGTCACGTTTTGTGTGCTCTGGAAGAGAGAACTGTGTGGGGTCTAGTAGGCTATGGGAAAGGATGGTGAATTGGCCTTTGTGTGTAGCAACAAAACTGGCCCCTGTGTGGGTTTATTATGCCCCTGTGATTCTACATCTCTTCTCAACTTTTCAAAAAATAATTGTAAAGTGAAACACACAGTCCAAACACACACCATTCCCTGAGGCTGATGACTGCACATTGATGTAGGCCTACTGTTTACTTACACAAGCACACAGAAAAACAGATTTAACTCTCTGTCTACAAGCCACAAAGCCAGAAATGCCTGTATCAGATGACAATATATGGAAGTTAAAAAGTAAACAGTCCATACCAAGACATGCTTGCCTCAGGCCTCTTCTTTTTTTCTTTTTTTTAACCAATGTCTGGTAATTCTGAGGAAAAGTAGTCTCTTTATCGAACTCTGCTGCTATCATTTCAGCTATTTATATGCTGACTCCATCTTGAACAAAAAAAATAACTAATATTTCAAATGCCAACAACCTCTGCCTCTGTATCAAATCATTACATTACATTACATCACGTCATTTAGCAGACGCTTTTGTCCAAAGCGACTTGCAATATCACAATTTGTCAACAGTAAGAAAACCACTATGCAACACAATCAATGACAGCTAAGATACTTTGATAGACTAGCACCATGTAGGAAGTAGTTTGAGAAGGAATAAGTAACAAGTAGCATTAGTAGTTTTTTTTTTTATAGATGTTAGTTCAAGAAGGGCCCAGGTGTAGCCTGAAAAGGTGAGTTTTTAGTCTGCGCAGAAAGATTGGCAGTGATTCTGCCGTTCTGACCGAAGGGGGGAGCTCATTCCACCATTGAGGGGCCAGGGACGAGAAGAGTCGCGATCGGGACGAGCGACTTTTGAGCCCACGTAGCGGTGGAGGAGCGAGGCGATCTGGACGGGTGGAGGAGCGGAGGGAGCGATGAGAAGTTTGGAACTTGACCATGGACTGCAGGTAGGAAGGGGCTGACATGTGGACTGCCCTGTAGGCCAGTACCAGCGTCTTGAATTTGATGCGAGCCGAGATGGGAAGCCAGTGAAGGTCACGGAAGAGGGGAGTGACATGAGAGAATTTTGGTTGGTTGAACACCAAACGGACTGCAGCCTTCTGGATGAGCTGAAGCGGTCGGATGGCTGCAGCAGGGCACTGTTCCTCATAAGGTGTATTATGGTCAGCAGTAACAGTATGGGCACTGTTCCTCATAAGGTGTATTATGGTCAGCAGTAACAGTATGGGCACTGTTCCTCATAAGTTGTATTATGGTCAGCAGTAACAGTATGGGCACTGTTCCTCATAAGGTGTATTATGGTCAGCAGTAACAGTGTGGGCACTGTTCCTCATAAGTTGTATTATGGTCAGCAGTAACAGTATGGGCACTGTTCCTCATAAGGTGTATTATGGTCAGCAGTAACAGTGTGGGCACTGTTCCTCATAAGGTGGATTATGGTCAGCAGTAACAGTGTGGGCACTGTTCCTCATAAGTTGTATTATGGTCAGCAGTAACAGTGTGGGCACTGTTCCTCATAAGTTGTATTATGGTCAGCAGTAACAGTGTGGGCACTGTTCCTCATAAGTTGTATTATGGTCAGCAGTAACAGTGTGGGCACTGTTCCTCATAAGGTGTATTATGGTCAGCAGTAACAGTATGGGCACTGTTCCTCATAAGGTGTATTATAAAATGTCAGCAGTAACAGTGTGGGCACTGTTCCTCATAAGGTGTATTATAAAATGTCAGCAGTAACAGTATGGGCACTGTTCCTCATATGGTGTATTATGGTCAGCAGTAACAGTATGGGCACTGTTACTCATAAGGTGTATTATAAAATGTCAGCAGTAACAGTATGGGCACTGTTCCTCATATGGTGTATTATGGTCAGCAGTAACAGTATGGGCACTGTTCCTCATATGGTGTATTATGGTCAGCAGTAACAGTATGGGCACTGTTCCTCATATGGTGTATTATAAAATGTCAGCAGTAACAGTATGGGCACTGTTACTCATAAGGTGTATTATGGTCAGCAGTAACAGTATGGGCACTGTTCCTCATAAGGTGTATTATAAAATGTCAGCAGTAACAGTGTGGGCACTGTTCCTCATATGGTGTATTATGGTCAGCAGTAACAGTATGGGCACTGTTCCTCATATGGTGTATTATGGTCAGCAGTAACAGTATGGGCACTGTTCCTCATATGGTGTATTATAAAATGTCAGCAGTAACAGTATGGGCACTGTTCCTCATAAGGTGTATTATGGTCAGCAGTAACAGTATGGGCACTGTTCCTCATAAGGTGTATTATGGTCAGCGGTAACAGTATGGGCACTGTTCCTCATAAGGTGTATTATGGTCAGCAGTAACAGTATGGGCACTGTTCCTCATAAGGTGTATTATGGTCAGCAGTAACAGTATGGGCACTCTTCCTCATAAGGTGTATTATGGTCAGCAGTAACAGTATGGGCACTGTTCCTCATAAGGTGTATTATGGTCAGCAGTAACAGTATGGGCACTGTTCCTCATAAGGTGTATTATGGTCAGCAGTAACAGTATGGGCACTCTTCCTCATAAGGTGTATTATGGTCAGCAGTAACAGTATGGGCACTGTTCCTCATATGGTGTATTATAAAATGTCAGCAGTAACAGTATGGGCACTGTTCCTCATAAGGTGTATTATGGTCAGCAGTAACAGTATGGGCACTGTTCCTCATAAGTTGTATTATGGTCAGCAGTAACAGTATGGGCACTCTTCCTCATAAGGTGTATTATGGTCAGCAGTAACAGTATGGGCACTGTTCCTCATATGGTGTATTATAAAATGTCAGCAGTAACAGTGTGGGCACTGTTCCTCATAAGGTGTATTATGTGAATGCTAACGTTAGAAGAGCGTGACCTCTAACCTCTCCCCTGGTTCCTCCTGGCTCCCTTCCCCATTTGATGTTCTGGATGAGAGCTAGTGTTTTTTAATGCTGGCTGCTGCCTCTGGGAGACACCTACCTGGGTCTGCACCGCCGCACGTTGGGTCATGTCTACCTGACTGGCTGGCTGGGTGACAGGTTGGTTGGTTGGTTGGTTGGTTGGTTGGCTGGCTGGCTGGCTGGCTGGATGGATGGATGGATGGATGGGTGCGTGGGTGGTTGGGGTTGCATAGCATCAGGTAGGAAATGTACCTGGAAAGAGAAGGGAGATGAGGGAGGAAGAGAAGAGAAAACACTATTCTGTGTTACCGATGTCTGTTCTATTTTTTGAGGTATCAATCAAGTACTACTACTACTTTACTACTACTATAGCTAGTAATGTTGATTCCTCTACCACCACTAGGTAGTAGTAGAAGTAGTAGGATTAGTATACTACTTCTACTACTACTACTACTACACTTTTCGACTACTACTGCTATTACAATTTACTTAGGATTTACTACTACTGCTACTACTACTACCAACAAGCCAACTACTATTTCTACCAGTACTACCACTACAACCACTATTACTTAAACTACTGCTACTGCTCGTATTGTTGACGCAACTACTACAATCACTATGCCTTGTATGTCTAGTATTACCACCATTTCTGCCACTACCCCCCATAATACCTTGTGCTGTTTATACAGTCAGACACACAAGCATACACACGTCAAGTATAAGGACAAATATCTGTCAACTTTACCCCCCACCTCCCTCCTCTGCCCTTTACAAGGCAGGTAATCCTTAGATACACCAGAGATCCTTTATGCATTCTCCATGAGTGGCGGTCCGCAGCTCTGCATGCAGGAAGCCTAACTGCCCCTCCTGAGACCGGACTAAACAAGGGAGCCAATTACCCCCAGGAGTCAACACACCAATCGGATGCATCTAAAACACACACACGCATGCACGCACGCGCGCACGCACACACACACACACACACACACACACACACACACACACACACACACACACACACTTGCACTTGCATGTTGGCAACAGAGCAGTGGCATCATGGATATGTATGACACATGGACACACACACACACACACACAGAGCTGTGATTTCCCAAGGTAGCTGCTCTAAGCCTGTGTTGGAAGGATTTGTCAGAGGTCTTGTTCAACACAGATGTCAAAATGAGAGCGAGAGCACTCAGTCAGTGTGTGTGTGTGGGGGGGGGGGCAATGGAGTCGATTTTGACAGAGATGTTGGTCTCAAGCTGTTTTGATTGACAGGCAGACAAGCTCTCAATTTAACCCTGGCTGTCTGACAGAGCATCTCCTGAATGATCAAGTACTAACACGGTGTGATTTAAGCAGCTGTTGGTGTTCCAGGGGTTTTCTCAGGTCAAAGGGGGTTTTGCATTTGAATTTGCCACAGCAGGGCGTCCTGTTAGCTCGGCAGACTGGGGCGAGCGAGCAGCATGAACTTGGGAATTTGTGGATTCAAGTTCATCTAGCTCTCTCTCTCTCTCTCTCTGCCTGTCTTTTCTTTCGACATGTTGTACAAATAACAGTATAAAACCAAATTTGCGCAAGAAGTTGTATCCACCTTATTTCTGAATGCCCCGCTGTAAAAAATAATTATGGGTACAAGGTCTGGTTTAAGTGACCTGATTGTTGCAGCTTGCCATTTCCTAAAACGGTTGATTTGAAAACACTGCAGGCAAGATGGCCGCCTACACTTCCTTCTTTACCCTGGCAGAATTCCTCCCCCATAAACTAACATAACTTGGCCAATAAGTATGTAACATACAAAATAAAACAAACGGTAATGTCTTAATTTTATGTAGAATGCAGAGGACATGTAACTGTTTAGTTGAACTCGCATTCCAGGAATATTGTATTTACTGCGCTGCTCTAAAATAACGTAGTTGGCTCGAGACGGTTTTGTCTTGGAACCATTGACAGTAAATATAATGGACCACCTTAGCTATATGTTTTTGACACGGCAAAATGAAGCTCATTTCCCGATATTGTTTGATTTCGTTTGATTGGATGAATGGATTTTCCTGTTGCATTGTGGGAAATCTGTTCAAACCTGGAGCCGGGAAAACAGGAAAGGGCATGAGCGTGGACGGGACTCGGGGGAGGGTTTCCTCCGCCACGGCATCCATCTTGTTCATGTTATTTTCCCTGCTAGCCGTTAGCTTGGCTAACAAATGTTGCTAACGTTAGTTGCTATTGCTAGCCTTGCTCCATTGCTCTCACAGTGAATACAGTAGCCCGAAGAAAAACCAGAGTATTATTTCCACCAGACCTCGCGCGGCGTCACCAGCCTGCCGCTTGCATCTTCCACAAAATCGAGGTAATCTTATTTTCTAACGTAACGCTAATTGCATAGCATGACATTAACGCTAGCCACATGTCCATTTGTCATTACAGGAGGACGTTAGACTAGAGTAGCATAAGTTAACGTTATACAACGTAACAGTATTGCATGCTGCCCAGATTCGGACGTAGACAGAAAACAAACGCAGTTCTGTTTACCTAGGTTACCTCTTTGAGATGAGGCAGACTCAAAGCATACTCATATGATCTACCAGCTATAGCGTTATATATCTAGCTAACGTTAGATGAGGGGGAACAAGGGTTCAACTCCTCTGGATAGTTTATCCACCTCTGCATTTACAGTATTTACCAGTCGCACGTAGTGTTGGGTAAGCTAACGTTATACAGTGATTAACAGTGTCTAATTCGTTTCTTCCAGGGGTAGCCGCCGTCCAGTACCAGATGGGACACGCACAACAGAGGATCATGATTTGTGAAGATCAAAGCTATAATATTCTGTTCTCCTGAGATTAACGCTAAACTACACAACAGAGGATCATGATTTGTGAAGATCAAAGCTATAATATTCTGTTCTCCTGAGATTAACGCTAAACTACACAACAGAGGATCATGATTTGTGAAGATCAAAGCTATAATATTCTGTTCTCCTGAGATTAACGCTAAACTACACAACAGAGGATCATGATTTGTGAAGATCAAAGCTATAATATTCTGTTCTCCTGAGATTAACGCTAAACTACACAACAGAGGATCATGATTTGTGAAGATCAAAGCTATAATATTCTGTTCTCCTGAGATTAACGCTAAACTACACAACAGAGGATCATGATTTGTGAAGATCAAAGCTATAATATTCTGTTCTCCTGAGATTAACGCTAAACTACACAACAGAGGATCATGATTTGTGAAGATCAAAGCTATAATATTCTGTTCTCCTGAGATTAACGCTAAACTACACGTTACTGCTGATCAGTTGTTTCAAAGGAAATTGCGATAACACACAAGCCAAATGCTGACATGAGAGATTTGCTTTGAACAATTGTAGCTAGTATCTGCCAGTGACCGGAGAATATTGTTATATTTGCTTGTTTTAATGCTTTTGTCAATAAACATTGTCAACAAAGATAGCCTTGTTGTATATTATCATGTATAAGATTGTTGATGTCGAGTGAACACAAACTATGAACCGAAGATTGCACCAGAGGACAGGACGACGGAGAAACTTAACCGACCAGCAGTCTGAGTCTGCTTCAATCAACGAATGCTTTATATTTATTGAAATTAAATATGGTGATATCTGGTGGTCTGAAATTACTCTCTCTAGCTAGGCTAACTGGCTCATATTATGTCATATTATTGTAACGTCTGAATCAGCGTTTCATAACTTTATAATAGCCTTACGTTTATAGCCTGGATGACGTTAGCTAATGCTACCCATCCTTCCATTGGTGTTACACGTTATATTTTTAACTGAGCTTTGCGGAATTACCTCAACACAATTGTGTATCAGCTTTAAATGTCCAATATATACAGCATTAAACAAACGACCAGCAGCATTCAAATGTGCAAAAACGTTGTATTTATTGAAATGTGATAATGTCACAAGTCACATTACATAACGATATAGCGTTAGGTGTTCTTTTGATCAACAGACCTTTACTTTTAATCTCTGGCTACGTTGCTAGCTAGTTAGCCGCAGATCAGCTCTGAAGCCCCAACTTGTATGGTCGCTGCCCGTCCACTAAAACCCGATTTCGATATAGCGTTTAGGTGTTCTTTTGATCAACAGACCTCATAACGGGGATCTATACTGTTACATGTGTCTACTAAAATCATTAAAAGATCATAAAGGTAACGCTGTTATTGGTATTTTACTTTTAATCTCTGGCTACGTTGCTAGCTAGCTAGCTAGCCTGCCTTGGCAACTGGTTGGGATCATCTGGTTTCCTGTGGCTGGTGTCAATCAAGGAAAATCCCGCCCCCAAAGTTACAATTTTTATCGGCTCTTTTACTCGAAATGGGACCATAATTTAGAAAACGGAGCCCAGGAGAGCATGAAAAAGACTTGAAATTGTTTATTCAGACCATAAGCTCATTCGGAAAATGTTTATTTAAGACACAGAACGAGAGAGAAGTCGGCTCATTTTTACATTGGAGCCAATGTACGTGTCGTCACTTCCGGACCTGACGTGCGCCCCCCTGCGTACTTTCGAATTGATGGAATTTCACGACTGGCCTCATACATTCCCTAATTCTGTTGCCCACTGCTTGGAACCCACTCGCTTTGCGCCAGAACACAATCGATTTGCGCAGAAGCGTCATGCCCATTGCAGATTTTTGAGGAGACTTTTTTTTCAGAACTGTCAAATCAAATCATCGACAGAGACGCTATGGCCCGCCTCCCAGTAGTTTCAGTATTTATATTATATATAGCAGAACACAAGACGTCTGCTCAGATGTGCGTTTACTGCGGTGGTTAAATCCCCGATCGTGTCTGCCTGATGGGCTGGGCTATCAGCTAAATTCTAACTTTGCTGAATGGATAGAACAGGTTTTTTACCCCACCCTGACCACGCCCCCAGCAAGGCTGAGCCAGCTAAACCAGCATCTATGACGAGACGTGGCCTCAACCTATCCCATTTGGTGGCTGTAATGCAACATAACATTGTTTGCCAGCGGCTATAAAAGTCAAGAAGAAGAAATAGACTCAAGCTCAGGCATGTCTTTTGCTTGATTTTTTTTTGCAGCATTTACTTGTACTTTTTACTTTCAATACTTAAGTATATTTAATATCAGAAAATTACTTTTGATACTTAAGTACAGAAAATATCAAGTACTTTAAGACTTTTACTCAAGTAATATTCTAATGAGTGACTTTGACTTTTACCAAAGTCTTTTTCTGGGAAGATATCTTTACTTTTACTTAAGTATGGTTTTCGAGTACTTTATACACCACTGCTTATTACAAAGAGGAAATGACAGCCCAGAGGAGAGTGAGTATCTTGTACCTGTAGAGCAGGGGCAGTACTCCTGGCTGCAGAGGAACCAGGCCCCCTGGGTGTATTTCGTGACCCTCGTCATGGCAATGACCAGGCCCTCCATGACAACAGGCCTCATGGGGCCGTACCCACGCGGGAAAGCACAAAGGTCCAAGGTGTACTCAGGGAACGGAGGCAGGTGTGTCAGCTTCAGAATGACATTCACCTCAGAATGAACAGGCAGACGATGACAAACTGTTAAAGGACCATCTGATATCCCACAGATGGAAATTAGCCTCTGGCTAAATCTGGCATATTGACATTCATTCAAACAAATGTTCATTACTATCATTGTTCCAATAGTGGATGCAGGACAGCTAGAGACCAGGGGTGCCCAAATTTTTTCCCATGAAGGGCCAAAACTCAATCTGGGTGGAGGGCCGAGGGCCAAAAATAAACGTTGTGGAATTACATTAAAATTTATTGTGTTTTATAGAAAATTAACATTCTAAATCTAAAATAACATTTCAATATAATAATCTACTTTTTATCTGTTTGGTAATTGTAATAATTTGCAATAGGTTATATATATTTAAAAAAAACATCTGCATTTGTGGGGAGCTTAAACATTTAATCAGTAAACACCCAGTTAAAAACAGTTGTATTTTCCACCTTTGTAATCAAGAGAGAAATTTGACTTAATTCACAACTTGAAAAATCCTCAAGGTACTTTGAAAATCAGCTTTATTGTCCATCTTTTGTAAACAATTTGCCATGACAATTTGAAGGGATGCAATCTCAGGAGTGAACACAGTATATCCGCAGCCACATTCAGACACTGTTTCACAAAGTCACCACATGAAAAAGCATGTCCACCCTTTGCAATCAGTGCAGATATCTGATAACTTGCCCGAGTTGCATTCTGGATAAAAAAAATCGGGGGGGGGGGGGAATTACCCTTTTTTTTTTTTTTTTTTTTTCAAAATCTGTGCCGGGCCAAAACAAACAGAGCGCTGGCCCGCAGGCCCCAAATTGGGCACCACTGAGCTAGACTCAGCCTCCATGAGAAATATGTAGGCCTACCGTAAATGACCAAGAGGGGGCGATCAACACAAATCAGACATACCTGACTGTTTGTGTATTTTTTCAATGAGTTAAAGTGTCTTTATTGCTATGAAGCAAACCTGAAAGAGGATATGAGCAAAATGCAGAATGTAACACACTTAATTTGAACTCAAGCCAAGATGTGGTAAGTCTGAGAGAGAGAGGCGAACACTGATCACGACTCACAGACTGAAACAGGGCGGCTGCTTTCAGGGGCTCGTGCAGAACACAGTCACCCAATGTAGCGTCCATCTCCATCACATCAGAGGGATTCACGCTGATACAAAACCTGTACACTGCCTCACTGTGCTGGGGCCCTGCAAAGAGTGGAATATCTCAAAGTCCATGCACAATCTAGCAGCTAACGTAGCTAGAACAATAACTTCCAATTAACGTTACCTAACAATAACAGCTAAAATTACGGGTCCCTAAAATTAGTACCCCCCCCCCCCCCAATCTAGACTGCCCAAAACCAGGTCCAGTACAAAGACCAAAATCTGGGCTAGAGTACCAAGGGACTAGACTGAGTAGTCTCATCAAGAAACACTTTCAGATTTGTGAAACTTTTTATCACATTTTTGAAAACTGAAATAAGGGTGATTTCACTGTTGCCCCCCTCCCCCAGATGGGTTATATTGGACTGGATTACAGTGGAGAATATGCCAATGTAATAACATAAAGTCAGTATTCTAATCGGCAAAGCTTTATTACATACATTCAAAAATATATATTTCAATTAAAAATAATAAGCAGAGTACAATCTTAATATAAACCTTTATTGAAAATTATAAGATTACAAATATTAAAACAAGAAAACAAACATGGTGGCTTGGGGTCCTTTTAATTTTTTTGTTTTTTTTCAAGCTTTAAACTTTAAACTTTTTAAAGTTTAAAGCAAGCGTCTTGCACCGCAGTCACTCTGAAGGGAAAAGTCTGTAATTATAGACATACACACAATGACTGAAATATTAACATTCAAACATTTACACATAAAAACACAAAAACATTTTTGTTTGACTCAACACTAGGACAAAGAGAAGATCAGAGCCAAAGACACAAATGTAAGAAATAAATTGTATCTTCCTTCAAGCCAGTGGTTTGCAATACCTCCTAAAATCCCTCCACTTAAGATTCCTTCAAATAAAATGACAAGTCATACCTTCTCAGTCTCATTAGTTCTTGAGATTGCTCCTTGAGCTTTTGCTGGAGTTTAGCGCAGTTGGCACAACCTGCAGAAACATGAAACATACAACATTAAACTGCCAAGATTTCAGGGATTTCAGCGGTGCAGGCGCTTCTATAAAGTGACATGTGTGTCTGTTTTCACGCACATGTGGGCAGTTCACCGGGATTTGAGCAGCGCACTGAGAGGTAAGCACGAGATTTTGCCGAGGCCCCTCCTCCCACCTCTTCAAGGAAGCACAGTGCCGACAGACACCGTGGAACACCGTGCCAGAGAGAGGGGGAGCCTGCGCAAACCTGCGCCTCTTACTTCAACACCTGTGTTCAGGGTGTGACTTATTTTCAAATAAGATTTGGCTGAGTGAAGGCAAATATTCAATTGATGACACGCCCACAAAATTACAAATTTATCCACCAACTGAAGCCATCTGATCATGGTGGTGGAGTAGCTGCAATCCACAGATTTGATTTCAAATGCTCTATAACTTACTTGGTTTGACATCATAATAAAGCCTGATTTAATTGCGCTTACCATGGCTTTGGGGTTCCGCTAGCCTAGCTTCCTGTGTGGGCAGCTTCAGATTTTTAGAGCTGCTCGCTGGGACACAGGAGGATGTCGAAGCTTCAGCATCTAAAAGTATGATGACATAAAAAGAACAATTGTCAACTCAAACGTGTTCCGGTACATGATCGACGCCTGCTTAGGCGGCAAACATGCTCAGATAGCCACAAAGACTGATGTTGTACAGGTCAAGCTACACTAGGTATACAAGGTGCCCTTCATGAAAGAACCAATGATACAACCAATAAAAAAAAGATAGAATTGTGGTTTAAACTTTATAATTTAAAACTCTGTATTTACCCATCTTCTTTGGCAACAGCAAAGATTCACCTCTGGCCAAGAGGCGCTTCTTTGGCTGCTGGCTGATGGATGCTTGTGCAGCAGTCTTAAAGGTGTCTGTATGCAAGGACAGGAGAAATCAGTGGATTTAGATCATGCACGTCACAAATCAAACAGCCCCACTCATCTAAATATATTGTGACGAATCAGGTATTCGTCCAGGAACCAGGAGGCTTATAGTTAGTACAGGCTTTTATTCACAGCTTCACACTCATGGCTACGCTCCTAGCTTCACACACGTCCACTCCGCTTCCTCACATATCTTGGCCGTTTCTCAATAAGCGTTCTTGTGTTCTTGTGTCCCTGTGAAACGTCATCAGTCGCAGCCCAAGTACTGTACTGTTCCAATACAAAGTTCACATTTCGCCAAGAACGCTTAAAATTCCCGGATGTGTTCTCGACACGCCCACTTTACCGAGGATGCTCTGGTTGGTGACATGTGTCAACTTGGCAAGGCAGATATCCCAGCATGCATTTCGGCATAAGCAGAGGCAGAACGCAGCAGAGAAGACGCCATAAGCTCCGGAAAGTTTTTTACAATTTAAAGTTTTATTTCATCACTAAATTAATTTCTGATGACTTTTGATGCCTACAAGCAGGGTAGTAGGTTTTAATAGCAGTTCAGTTCTCATTTCTGCTAGAGGTCAAGGTTCAGCTCTTTGGAAAGGTAAGGTTCCTGCTCAGAGAAGACGGTGATCATAATTAAACTGGCTTTGTTCAGTTCAACTTGTTGACGGGTTGGGAAAAAAAACATCCTCCAACAGCATCTGTTGCTGGAGGAACGCCATGGAGCGCTGTATCTGTTGCTAAGCAACTGCCTTGACTAGTTTTGTTGTGCAGTACCGGTAACTAGATTTCCACCCAAGGTTGCAACATTCTGGTTTGAGTCCTCATCCAAAGATGAAACAAGAGTTTTACTTCGTTTCGAACTCAAGCTCTCACTCTAGTTCCTTATCCGCTGCGTACGCAGCCCTATGGAAGACTGTCATTTTGCTCCGAAAAATTACTTTTTATTGAAACCGACCACCCATCAGTAGGTGGCGTGGTGCCCCCCTGGGGCTGACGTGGCCACCCACCTCACCCACGTGACTACGTCACGTCCCGTCAGCCCCGGGTACGCCACTCATCGCTTCTTCCAGCCAGCAGAGGACGTGTTATCTAGTAGCTCCGTGTGTTAGCTCAAAGTTAGCGCTCTCAGTAGCTATAGAAATAAGGCTTGTTCAGTCTCACTTTGCCCACCTCGAGAGGTTAATGGTAAATGGTAAATGGACTGCATTTATATAGCGCTTTTATCCAAAGCGCTTTACAATGTGCCTACATTCACCCATTCACACACCGAGGGCGGCCAGCTGCCACGCAGGGTTCAGTGTCTTGCCCAAGGACACTTCGACATGCGGACCGGAGGAGCCAGGGATCGAACCACCGACCTTCTGATCAGTGGACGACCCGCTCTACCTCCTGAGCCACAGCCGCCCCTTTTGGGTTTGCGTGGACGAGATAAAGCAGGCTTCGGGGACCCGATCCTGTTCTCTTCACCAGCGGCATCGGATCAAGTCATCTAAAAGCTAAGAGTGTCTTCTTGCAGTTAACACCTGTATAATAGCTACTGCCGTGTAGCGTGTTTCCCCGGCTGGGGTAGCGTATATTGGCTTGAGAGCTGACCAAGGTCCGCGCTCAAAACTGTTAAAAGCTAAAGTTGCATACATGCGAATAGCATTGGTACTGTGTAGCACAGAACAATAGGCTAAATTGACCAGTATTGTTGCGGATAGCTAGCTTGCACCCGTGCGGTTAGCGTCTGTGTGCTAGGTACTTTAGGCGCCAGCTACCTCTGTGTAGAGCGCGCACGTTTACTCCGGCTGGAGTAAACGTTAAGGTGAGAGAAGGGGCTAGAATAGCCGTGCTCTCCAGTTAGATAGATAGCTAGCTTGCTCAGTGCAGCTAGCATCTAGCGTTGTGTAGCACTCCAGCTATCTTCACCGTTGCAGGCTACTGCTAGTTAGCTTACACGGTATAACTCCCGCTAATTCCTGGTACAGTCTGCGGGGCTTGTCGCGAGTTAGCTTCGCTGAACTCGCGCAATGAACCGGGCGGCGGCCAAGAGAAAGGGGGGGACAGCCAGGTGCTGTGTTAGCTGTGAGGCTACGTTGGCGGATTATGACCGCCACAGGGAGTTTACTAGAATGGCCAGCCCACCTCCTTTCTTCTTACCGCACAGCGTGCTGTCCCGATCTGCTCGTATCGTTTGGAATCCGTCAATTGATGCATTAAAGTCCGGGATATCTTTGTTTAGCCAGGATTCCGTGAAGCACATTAAGCTGCACTCCCGAAATTCTCTCTGTGTCCTCGCCAGACCTGTTAGTTCCTCCATCTTATTCGCTAACGATCTTACGTTTCCCATAATCATAGAAGGGAGACTTGGCTTGAATCTCCTACGCTCCCTCCTTGCCTCGTTTTTTCTCTGCCTCGCTCTTCTGCCTCTTCCCCTCCTTCCACGCCGTGCATTTCTTGTTAATTCCTCTGGAATCAGCGGCACCGATACCACCTCGCCGGCCGGCGAGCGTAGCGCCATCAGCTGTTCCCTGCTGTAAACAATAGCCCCATGTGTAGGCTCCAGCTGATGTCCCCGTGCGAAACATTCCGCGAGCAGTAAACAGGTCAAAAATACGATAAAAATTCCTCTGAACCACATGGTTACTGACGGATACACTATTTACACAATATATACACACTTTAAGTGTTAGAAAAAGAGCGATCTTAATAATATAAATACAAAGAGCACGAAACGAGCGAGCTACTGCAACAAGCGACCTTTCCTGGTCGACGCCTGCGCGTTAGTCACTGCGCATCTACCCAAACATCACTTACAGGCGAGTTACTTACCCATTCACTTCAATAGAACTGTCCCCAAAGTCTAGCCCCAATCTAGCCTCAATGCAAAATCTGAATGTTGTGAGTTATCTCTCTTCCTAATAGCACACAGAGAGGAAGCAAATTGTTGCATTTCTGATCAACTGTCGCATTAAAACAACATCAATGACAGATTAATAGATCTGGGGACCGGGGCTATTTAAAAAAAAAAAAAAAAAAAAAAAAAAGGGGGGGGTTTTTTTGGGCCTGGAAAATACCGAGGTCATGACCTCGGTGTCCTCAATGGTAGCTACGGGCCTGAGAGAGACTGCAGCTGTTGACAGCTATTGACATGCGGCGGGCATTCAACTCGCTTTCAACTCGCTTTCAGAACGGACTTAGCCTACTTCACAAGATGAGAATATTTGCTTTACTTTAAACTGAATGGCAACCCAGCAAACATGAGACGTCCACCAGACGTGCATATCATGTCTATATTGCGTCGGTCGGTGCAGGACCTTATTTGTATGTCTGTTCGACGTGCAAATCAGGTTCAGTTTATGTACGTCAAAGTACGACCCCTTTTGGATGTGGAAATGTAGTCTAATATTTGAACGTCATTTCTTTGGACGTCCGACTGATGTGCAAATCAGGTTCAGTATCTGGACGTCAAAGTATGACCCCTGTTGGATGTACGAATGAAGTCTAATATTTGAACGTCATTTCTTTGGACGTATGCTCGACGTGCAGATCAGGTTCACTATCTAGATGTCGAAGTACGACCCCTCTTGGACCTAAATAAGTAGTCTAATATTTGTACGTCATATTTTGGACCTCTGCTCCACGTGCAAAACAGGTTCAGTCTCTGGACGTCAAACTACGACTCCTCTTGGATGTATAAATATTAGGGCTGTGCCGATTCACCTATCTCCCGATTCGATACTATCACGATACTTGGGTGCCGATTCGATATATATTGCGATTCTTAAGTATTGCGATTCTACGATTATTGCGATTCGATATTACGATTTATTGCGATTTTTGTTTCTTTTTTTCTTTTCTTTTTTCAGTTTGTTTGCTTTTTACACTAGATTAGAACATGGGAAATGTTGAATCATACACTAGAGACTGTATATTATATATCATGAGTAGGGCTGGGCGATATAGTTAAAAACAGGGGCGGACTGGGATCATAATTCAGGCCGGGCATTAGATACCAAGCAGGCCAGGCCGATATGGGCCGACGTTTGAAGCCCAAAGATGCACCCACTTTAACCCTGAAGTGTAATTATTACTTCAGACTAACTAATAAAGTAATAAAACCACTAGTAAACCAGTAGGCGGCGCCTGGCCTGCTGTTCAGTGAGTGGCCTGACTGCGGGCACAAAAAAAAAAAAAAAATTTTTTTTTTTTTTTTTTTTTTTTTTTTGCTTTTGCGATTATCGATTCTGGAATAAAAGATCGATTCAAAAAATCGTTACATTAAAAATCGCGATACTTAGGTGAATCGATTTTTTCTCCCACCCCTAATAAATATAGTTCAATATTTGAACGTCATTTTTTGGACCTCTGCTCCACGTGCAAATCAGCTGCAGTATCTGGACGTCAAACTATGACCCCTTTTGGATGTGGAAATTTAGTTCAATATTTGAACGTCTGGCTAGGATATTTTATTAGACATCTGCTCCACGTGCAAATCAGGTGCAGTATCTGGACGTCAAACTATGACCCCTTTTGGATGTGGAAATTTAGTTCAATATTTGAACGTCTGGCTAGGATATTTTTTTAGACATCTGCTCGACGTGCAAATCAGGTTCAGTATCTGGACGTCAAACTATGACCCCTTTTGGATGTGGAAATTTAGTTCAATATTTGAACGTCTGGCTAGGATATTTTTTTAGACATCTGCTCGACGTGCAAATCAGGTTCAGTATCTGTACGTGAAACTACGACCCATCTGGACATAGAAATTTCGGACACAAAATTTTATGGGCTGAATATATCCCTGGAGATGAGTTCAGACAAAAAATTTGAGGCAGTTTCGGCCATTTCCGTAGGAGTTATAAGCATGTGATAATGTAACTTTTTAAAACAAAGACTCCTCCCCCCTGCCAAGGGGGTGGGTCCGATCGGTCCCATTTTTGTCAGGTGTACTCCCCTATGGGGCGCGCACAACATACAAAAAAATTGGAGCGCCACGCCCACCGGGGGAGTTAATTGGTAGCGAGGGCTTCAAACTGATGGAAGGTGTAAGGGTTGTATATATGCGATTTAAACAGAGCGACAAAGCGATTCCAAAGGGTTGAATTGAGCGACAGAGAGAAAAATAAATATCTCGGTGTGAACACAGCTTTACAAGCACATAAGCACTTTATGCGGCTGGTAGCACCACGTTGTAATATTAAATGTTGATAATATAATGTATGTTTATTTTCTTTTTTTAATTTTCCTGTGTCTGAGTCTTAATTCTTTTTCATGTATTTTTCTAAGAAAAATTATGTTCATTTTGGGGCATATTCTTTAAAACCCTATCCGACATCTTAGGAATCGAGCTGCAGCCGTGCCCCTTGATTGCTATTTTTGGCATTCCTGGTATTATCTTAAATATTTGCACCAAACACCTAGACCTAATCGCCTTTTCCTCACACGAAGGAGAATCTTACTATCTTGGAAATCGTCCCTCATCAGCAGCTTCATGGTTAGAGCACATCATGGATTTCCTTAAAATAGAAACAAATAAGTTCTCCCTAAAAGGTGCATCTGGAAAATGTACTGATAGATGCTAACCTTTTCTTTTATATGTAAATAGACTTCAGAGGCTTCCAGCTGAGCTGCAGGTGTAACCCTTTTCCCCCTTCTCTTTCCTTTTCCCTTTCCTGTGTGGGGAGTGGTGGGGGGTTACATGTTAGTCTGTGTGTGGGGTGCTGGGCAGGGGGATTATAATGTGTTCCACTTATGTTATGGTTGTTAGATGTCATAACGCTACAACACATGATTTCAACCTGCTCATAGAGTACCCCTTGCTCTTAAGTGTTGTGTGTGTATCTACATGTATGTATGCATATGTACATGTCTGCACATGTATTATGTAAGGGATAATCAATGACTAGTGTGCATTATACGATTTTAATGCACGACGTGGAGGCAAAGAACCGCGGTTGCCTCCGCGAAGTGCATTAAAATCGTAACGGGTATTCACCCAGACCATGGTATATATATATGTATATATATATATATATACTGTATAGCCTACTATGCGTTTTGTTTTGTTTTTGTTATGTCACCTGTCATCCGTCACTCTTATCACCTCCATCGCAGACAGATTATCTGATTTTGATAGGCTGCCTTTTGGAACAGTAAGTGATGAGGGATGAATGTGCTTATGGTCTGATGATTGTGTGGACTGGAGGAAAGGAGCGTGGAATAGAGATTAGGGGCTCCATCTTGCCCCTGGCCTTAAATTTGCGTTTATGGCTTGACCTAGCGCTATTTGTGGGCGTGGTCAGGCGCATTCCCTTTTTCCTCTGCGCTAAAGCCGGCGCTAACCATTTAACCACGCCTTTTTAAGCATAGAATTATTCACAACTGTGGCCATTGGCGATCTGCAGTAAAGCAATCACATTCTTCCTTTCCAAGCTCCGATCCAGTCCGGTTGCGGCTGTATGCTGTCATCTCTTCATGCCAATTTGGATATCTCAGCGCATCACAGATCATAGCCTGAATAAAACCATTCAACCTACAGTACAGCCAGGCAAATACAGATCTGTTCATGGTCTCCCTGTAGCCTACAATATACTGTAGAACGTTAACTATCGGTGACATTCCTGATACCATCCAATTCCATGCTCTTTATGTTGTAAACACATAACTTTCACAATAGTGAACAAGCACCCCCACTCGGCTCATTCAGGGCAGGCTGTTTTATAACTTGTAGGCTACCTGCTGCTCCTGCACATCACAGCACAGGCTAAATGATGCAACATAAATACATTATGTAAAGTCATGGCATAAATGTGTTTTTGTTGAAAAAGTACGAGTCAAGTAAGCAAAGTCTTGTTGGAGCGGACATCACAGTACAATGGTTGTCACTCGACTATAACACATTGTATTTGCGACGGATATATATACGACCTGGATTACATGTTAGGGTTGTGTTTTGATTTGAATGTTTTATTTTGTCCAATATTGAAATGTTCTAGAATTGCATGTTGTGTTAACATAAATATTATTTATATCTACCACTTAGCCTACTTAGGCTGATTTGGTTGCTTTTTCTTGTCAAAATGTATTAAGCCTCAATGCATGCTGGGAGAGTCTGTGTGTGGCGTTTGGTAGGGGAGCCAGCACACTGAATAAGGCCTGGTTTTCAAACGCGCTAACCGCAAAATTAACGGCAGTTGGGAAGATCGCTTTAGGCTGGTATTTAAAGGCCCAATCCATCAATACTCATTATTATTGACGCCGGTGGCCGTTAGTGTAACTGCAGGCAGCGTGTGAACGAGCTGACGCGCGGGCACCATACTCGCGCGCGCACAAGCAGTTGCCTGGCAACAGCAGACTGTGATGGTTGCTTTGTAACGTTAACTCATAAAAGTTAATTGAATACGGCAACCTGGAAAATGTATCGGTCAGATCAGCCTCGAGATGCCCAGGAAGGATTCTGGATGAATTAGGGGACGTTATTGTGGCATGTTTGGCCGTGTTTTGGCTTGCGTTGACTGCGGGGAAGTTGATACTCATGTTAGCACAAGCCAGGAAATAGCCTGCTCCCCCTGTATGTACGGTACCATGTAATGCCTGGAGTTGACCAAACTGAACAATCAAACAATGTTTCATAAGCATAACAGTAACGTTAGGCATATTTACGACTGTTAAATTCATTATCCACACAAGACGGTAAGGTTATTAGTGGGGCTGGTGGTAATTTCTATAAATGTAAATTAATATTAGTTAGCCGCGATTAGCATCAAGCTAACGTTAACTAGAGCCTGCTGGCTGCGGGGGGTCCACCCACTATGCCGACCACCCGCTATGCCGACCACCCGCAATGCCGACCTTAGGTTTAGGCGTGGGGGTGGGAGAGGTTATTTTTTGGGTTAGGGTCTGGGGGAGGTTAGGTTTGCATGGCATGGGGGGAGGTTAGGTTTGGCATGGGGGCTGGGAGAGGTTAGGTTTTGGGTTAGGGTCTGGGGGAGGTTAGGTTTAGGCATGGAGGGAGGTTAGGTTTGGCGTGGGGGCTGGGAGAGCTTAGCTCCACCGACACGTTGCACGCCGCCTCGCTCAGCTGGTTCTGCTTGTGGGCTATCGGCATTGCGACCTGTCGGCACATAGATGCGGCACCGGCTGCGGGACAAGCCAGGAAATAGCCTGCTCCCCCTGTATGTACGGTACCGTGTAATGCCTGGAGTTGACCAAACTGAACTCAAACAATGTACCATAAGCATAACAGACAGTAGGCTAACGTTAGGCATATTTCCGACTGTTAGATTCATTATCAACACAAGACAGTAACGTTATTAGTGGGGCTGGTGGTAATTTCTATAAATATAGCTAAATCTATTAGTTAGCCACGTATAGCATCAAGCTAACGTTATGGTTCTAATAGCAGCTGCAGGTTCACCACCGCAGCTAAATGCAGTCAAACAATAATGTTCCATGACCATAAGCATAACGGTAGTAACGTTAGGGTTGCATTACTTCACACAAGACGGTAATGTTAGCAGAGTTTCTGACCAGGTGGTCAGATACTTGTACTACGGAGTGACAGTAAAAATCTTGAATCTTGAAAATCCATTAGCAAGCAGCTAACGTTATCTGGTCAAAACCACATTACAGTAGCTACAAGCAGCAGGTTTCCTTCATGAACCGAAAACACAGTCCTGACTCTAGTTTCCCCCCGATGTCGGTCACATTGCTGCTGTCTGGCCAGACGGGCTTCATTAGATAAATATTTATTTATTTATTTAGTGTGGACTTTTTCTGGAGTCTGTGTTGTTGTTTCCTGTAGCTAGCAGCTAGCGACGAACGTAACGTTAAAAGCTACTTTAGCCATTTCCTGTTAGCAGTCTAGGACAAGAGGCGAAGCTCATGAACGCGCGCAGACGTCACATCCTCTAGCTGTGGCGGGAGATGCTATCCACTTCGAAACTGCGGTTTTTCCATGTATCTTCTGAACGGCTGGTCGGAGAGAAACGCCCCTGGTCGCCATTTTTAAGTTACGTCAAGGCGCATTCACTCAGTGCCAATAATAAACACTTTGTGCACATTTATTTCTCGCCAGAACCAACGGAATGGGCCTTTAAGGCCGAAACACCCATTCTGGCCTATTCTGGCACTGCAGCACGCCTCTTCAGCCTAAAGCCATTTCGGGGCCTAAAAACATGACGCTATCTTCCCGAGTCACGGGTTGGCAGGCGCAAAGCATGTTTTTTTGCATTTAACGCCAGTTTAGCACCTAAGGCCAGGGGGAGAATAGAGCCCTAGGAGTAAAAAAAAAACTGGTAACATTTACAATAAGGGCACATTAATTAAGGGTTTGTTTATTTATTTATTAAGACTGAAGGCTTAACTAATACCGAGTGTAAAAGGGCTTCAATTCAACAGACTCAGAAGTCTGTCAACCAAGAGCCACAATGGAAGTCAGTTTACTTTAGTGCAGGAAGTGCTAAAGGCGACGTAGTTCCGATCAGCCTGCTGAGGTTCATGTAAAAACGTCCTGACACAGAGCTATTAGAGAGGTGTGTCAAGGTTTGAGCAAGTAAACAACTCGATGTGTTGGGGTCCAGATACATAAGGGATAATCAACTCCTAGGTTTGCGTTAAGTAAGGGTTAATGCACGACGAGGAGGCAGAGGGTGGCTGCCTCCACAAAGTGCATTAGAATAAGAATCATCAAGAATCATGAATACGTTTCATTAATCAAGAGTAAGTTTGCACACGTCAGATTGAAATATTGGTTTTTCCAACGCTGGTCACGTTAAACATCATGGGCCCTATCTTCGTACAGGCGATATCCCCTATTTACGCTTGCACACCTGTTTGCGCGTGCCTTAAGGCAGGGAAGATAACGGTCTGCCTTGCGCATTTGTGCAGGTGTTGTGCCGAGATTTGCCCCCCCGCCCGGCAGCATCCCCACCTCACGGGAGCATATTGTAATGATTTATACAGAAATGTACTTGTTTAAAAGTGATATAATTGTCTGGGTAGACATGACCTTAAAACAACCCCGAAATATGTTGGGGATGCAATTCTCGGCGAGGATGCAGAAACGTTCACGGCACGTGTCGCAGGCACAAATTAGAGTCATGCCAAAATCATCTGCGCTCCCAAAATGCCAGCGCAAAGGGATTTGGGCGGTCTTAACTACCAGAATTATTCACAGGTGTGGCCTGGCAATGCTGGGCCAGAGATTCCCGTCTCGCGATCATAATAGAGTGGACTTACTCGTGCCGAGGACAAAGAGAGATGGAGAGAGCTTGTGACAGATCGGCTGTGGTGCCAACGACCCTCCGGGTTATGGGATAGCAGTAGGTGAATAGCCTTGCAAGTAGGCTACAATGTACAAGTTTTCTCAATTAATTTACCATAACCCCCGATGTGATAAAAGTTTCTCAGTGAATTATAGTTGATTGCCTCACCAAATAATCTGTTGGTAATGACGTTTCTGCGCTGCACAGCGCAGAGATTATTGTACGATCAAGCGCAGCGAGTGTTTTAGCGCCTGGAGCGCAGCTAAGAGGTGCCTTTCAAAACTCTTAGAGCAAAGTAATTCCGCGCTGCTAATGATAGGATAATACCATCTATCCCCACATTTTTGCGCTGAAACGCCTGCTTTGGCATGTGGCACGCCTATGCCCAGTACAATTATAACAAGCATGTGCTTATGCCTGCCCCCAATTTGCATTGCGCACGGCGTTAAACGAGCACAAACGCTAAATTACCGCTTTTGGGAAGATAGGGCCCAATCTCTCAAGCCAGTCTATCTCTTCCACAATCTTTGATTCCCCCAGAGACAGTCTGTACTTCAGACCATTAAAATGTGGACAGAGGAAGTTGTCATCTTCCAAAGGGGAAAAAAACCCACTTCAGACCGGAAGGAAGTTCGATGGCATTTGACCAATTACGGCACTCTGAATCATAACCGAGGCAGGTGATTGGATACCCGTCGTATTTTGACTGGATATCCCGCCTTATTTTGACTAGATATCCTGCCTTATGCTTTGACCAACTTGGAAACCTACCAAAGTACAGACGGTAGCTGTCTGTCAGGAGCATTTTAGTCTCGCTGGCCAGCCTCCCCTCCCTTGCGTGAGAGGAGTCTGGCAGTGCAGGTCTCCATTGTGGAATTGCGATGGGCGGCGCTTAGTGGCAGTGCCCTTGGAAAATAGTTTCAAACAATCCAACTTGCCATTTTCAGCATGTAGCAACGAGCTAGCGTGTAGGTTTCTGCCGTTAGCTTGCTAGCTAGTTAGCGTTGTTGTTTTCACTGAGGCGGCAGGGCACTATTTACATCGACACACAGGGAGGAGGGAGCGGAAACCGCTCTGATTGACAGGGTCGGAAACCAATGCCAATGCCATCCGGCAGCGACTGAAACAGTTGCTCCAATGGGAGAGCAGCAGTAGAGCAGCGGAGGGCTTATACCAGTAGACTGTTTCCGTGCAGCCAGACTCCTCTCACGGAAGGGAGGGGAGGCTGGCCAGTGAGACTAGGAGCATTTTAACTACATTAAACATTAATTAAACAACACAACATTATTTGTTGTTGTTCTCATGATCGTGTTCAATAGAATCGTAGACCTCAACACCAGGGGAACCTTTTGACCTGTTAGCTATAAAGTTTGCTATGAGGAACTCCAGTGAGTGTGGGGCACATCAAAAAGGGATGCAGATTTAGTTAGAGATGCAATCTCTGGACCTGCAGACTTAGTTAGAGATGTAATCTCTGGACCTGCAGACTTAGTTAGAGATGTAATCTCTGGACCTGCAGACTTAGTTAGAGATGTAGGGCTCTATTCTCCCACAGGCCATCGGCGCTATTACGGGCCTTAACCGCAAAAAAACGTGCCTTGCGCCTGTTTCGGCAAGATAGCAATAGGCTTTAGGCTGCCAAATGCGCTTTAGGCCGAATGGGCGTGGCGCAGTCCCAAAGTGGGCGTGTCGGCGCTAAATACCAGCCTAGTGATATCTTGGGACCTGGCGTACATTTAGCGCTTTGCGCTTTTGAAAAGCAGGCCTATTCTGTGCCTTCACTGCCTCTTCTCTGTCACCCTTCTCTCTCTCTCTCTCTGAGTTCCCAGCATGCATTGTGTTTCTCCATTTCGCTACTAAATAGCAACCAAATGAGCCAAAATAGATATAAAAGGTAGTTCTAAATTAATGTGTAATGGTAACACAGCCTGCCATTGTCAACATTTCAATATTGGACCAAATAAAACATCGAAATGAAAACACCACCCTATGTGAAACATATATGTCCTCCTGGGCCTATATATACCCCTTGTCGAGTTAACGTGATTTAGAGAAGTAACAGCGGAACGCGCTTCGGAACGCGCTTCTAATGGCATCTGCTATACTGTGATGTCCCTCCAATAACTTGGCCCTATTTCACATTTAGTTTTACAATAAAAACACATTTATGCAATGACTTGACATAATGTAGGCTATATTTATGTGCATCATCCTTCCTGCAGCAGGCGAGAGAAAATGATATCTTTCTGGACAAACTTTCACCAATCTAATAGGCTATATTTTTCTAGCTGATGCATAGAACATTATTTTCACTTTGATATTGCTATAGTGTAGCGTATTTACATGCTTGCAGTATTTAAACTGCAGTTAGATTGGTTTGAGAAGCATCATAATATGGAATAATAGCCGATATATGGAGACAGACGGGATGAAGGGAGGTGGGGGGGGGGGGGGGGATCAGAGGCTTGGGTTTCGTCTGGTTTTGCGGGACCAGTGGAATTGGAGCTAAAAAGGCAAGCGTGCCATTCGTTTATTGCACTTATCCAATGAGCATGACAGTGCATAATTTTACGCCTAAAAGGCGTGGTTGTAATGCTTTGGGCTGCATCTAGCGCCAGCACGACGATATCAAGTGCGCCTGTCCACGCCCACTGCTTTGATCTGCGCCTGCCGCTCGGCCTAGAAACTGCGCCGATGCAACGATAGGGCCCGTAATCTCTGGACCTGCAGACTTAGTTAGATATGTAATCTCTGGACCTGCAGATTTAGTTAGAGATGTAATCTCTGGACCTGCAGACTTAGTTAGACATGTAATCTCTGGACCTGCAGATTTAGTTAGAGATGTAATCTCTGGACCTGCACATTTAGTTAGAGATGTAATCTCTGGACCTGCAGACTTAGTTAGAGATGTAATCTCTGGACCTACTCATTGCTTCTCTGTCACACTCGCAAACAAATGGAGCATGGAGGAAAAAACTCACCCCCTCGGGAAGGGAAGACAAGCCTGACGATGATTGGCAGCAGCTTAACAAAGCACCTGTCTGACAAAGACAGATAGAACGAACACACACACACACACACACACACACACACACCCACACCCACACACACACACACACACACACATATAACCTGTCCTATTCTACACCTCCACAAATGAGACAGGAGAGAAAAAGTCTTTAGCTGCCCATCCAAATTGCTATGGGGGTGAGGTAACAGCATAACACAATGAGTGTGGAAAATTATGCAGAGACAGTGAACGTTGTTGGAGGTGGAGGTGTGGTGACATCAGACTTAAAGCCCAGAGATGGGGCTTGTTAGTGGGCAGCTCTATTAGAGTTTCCTCCTGGCCCCTTCTCCAACCTCCTGTGTCCTCCTCACCTCTCCCTCCAGGCCTAAATTGGCCAACAGAATGCATGACTCCCCTCCCGGCCCGCAGCGCTCATGTATATGCATGGCAAATCCCCCCTAGACACGGGCAGATAGGCAGGCCAGGCGTTCACCTAACAAAAGCAATTTGGTACGATGCACCGTTTGGGTCAAGTGCCCTGCGTGTTCCCCCTCAATTGTTTTAATCAGACCAGGGTAGGAGGGAAGAGAGGGCTTGGAGGCACCTAAAGGCACCTTTCCTCCTGGCCATTATCCTCCGGTGGGTAAATTGTGGATGTGGTTGTTAAGAGAGACAGATATGACAGCCCATCTTCTAGACGAGTCAATTAAAAAACACAATGGAACTTTTTTTAAAGGGTGAAAGATGCGTATAGACATATGTTTTCAGGGAAATTAAAAGTCAAGTTTGACTCGAGAGATGTAGAAGTGAATGTCAAGAAGGGGAACAAACTTGTTAGGAAGAGACCTTGACCTTGTTATTTTAGTTGGTTCTCTGCACCCGACGCTTATCACACAGTGGGATAAAGTTTCTGCATTTGCTCCCCATATAGGAACCGGCTACACCAAGTTTTTGGGAGATTGGCCCGTTGGTTGAGAACATAGACACCAAACTTATCCATGTGTCCCTGGTAGATCATTCGCTCGGGAGCGCCATGCTACCTTAAGATACACTAGTTGGTGAATGCATTATCCAAAATATGACTGACCTGTTTGTGATTAAAATATACTGTATATGTGAATGAAATATCAACTATGACTTATGTACCCAGGTTTATTTTGGGAACTATTTCAGTTGAGCAACCACATACTGTACACATCCCCACAGTGCATTGGTTTTTAGTTGTATGCCATCTCTGATTGCCCACCACCTTCGCTTGCTATGGAGACAAGAAAAGTAGTCCCTGATTTCAGGCAATTCCGCAACAAACAGCTTCCGTCTAACTTTTTTGGTGGAGGTATACTGAATGTATTTTGTCTGACATTGGTAGAGACACCATGACAAGGTGCATTATAGGAAAATTACCAAGTCAGTTTGAAAATGTCAAAGCATCTCCTCACAGTCTGAAAGTGATGTGTGGCGTGTGTTTGGCTCTCGTCCTGATTCAGGTCAGGAGAGAGAAAACAACAGCTGGAGATACAAAAGAGGGAAAATGGAGATCCATTCTAGTCCCCAAGGCAGCCATGCCCTATGCTTCACCTTTACAAAGATGATAAAAGTGTGGATATATGAAAATCCACAGGTGTCGATTCTACTTAGTCTAAGCTGCCAAAAGTGAATTTGTTTAGTGTCTATTTGACCTCAGGGTGTTGTAGTTGGAAAAACTGACAAATGACAAACAACTGACATCCTCCTAACTGACATGTACAGTACAGTACAACAATGGAGATTACAGTATTATTTTGACAATAACAATGTAGTTGGACAGCAGCAAAATGTAAGCTTGTTGTAGCAGCTTGTTATACTGCACCAATGCTTCTGTAAGAAAAATACCAAGAGCACCCTTCTTGCTCTCAGAATTAGAGGCTTCTGTGTGATTATAAACCATTTTAAATTAGGTTTGTTATTGTTCAATTACACTTTAATTATGTAAATTAGGGCATTGTTTTTTTTATTGTATAAACACATGATATCACCAGTGAATGTAGCGAAGGTCAAATTATATGGATATTCTTATATATTTTGGCTTAACAGTAATATCTTTATGGGCCATTTTGGCTATCTGACTATCATGCAATGCTGCTATCCTATCTAAGGCTGTTGCAGCTGAGACATGTTAGTTTTTAATATTAAAGTTTTGTCAATTGTTCTTCAAAAGTTGTTTTAGAGTTTGTTTGTTTTTCCCCAACTGCCACACTCATCATTTTTGTCAATTGTCCTAAGATGATGATGATGATGATGATGGTGGTGGTGTATTTTACTTATATAGCACACTTTAAAATCCAACAAAATCTCAAGGTGCTTAACAGAGAACAAAACAATCATACCAACATGGTAAAACTGCTACAGCAATATTAATGTTTATTGACTGGCCCCTTGCCTCCTGTCATTTTGCAAAAGTGGCCCCCAGGCAAAGCAAGTTGAGTATCCGTGCTCTAGGGCCACGCCACTTCCGGGAACCCCCATCCTGTGTAAGTAGGGTTCCCAGAGTAAAAGCTGGCTATTTCCACAACTGCTTATGGATGAGCATCATCTGCTGCATGCCATCGAGAACCGTTGGTCGGATCGACTTCAAACTCTGGGAGTGTGCCCTATAGTGCAGTGCCCTGTTTTCGTGCAATTCGGCATAGCGCCACCTACTGGCAACAAAAGAAATGCTGTTTATCTCAAGAACCGTTCGTCCGATCGACTTCCACTTTGGGGAGTGCGCTTAGGGGGACACAAGGGAGTGCAGGGAGCTGAATTCCGTGCAATTTGGCATAGCGCCACCTACTGGCAAGACAAAAAGCGGTTTATCTCGATAGCCATTCATCTGATCGACTTCAAACTTGGTAAGTGTGCTGCTGGGAACCTGACATAGAGCAGTGCAGAATTTTGTGCAATTCGGCACAGCGCCACCTACTGGCAACACAAAAAGCTTAGCTTAGTTTATCTCGAGAAACATTTGTCCGATTGTGACTTCAAACTTGGGGAGTGCGCTGCTCGGACCCTGATGGAGTGCGGTGCCGCATTTCATGCAATTTGGACTTATTCCAGGACTGTCTGTATGTCTGTCCTTCGCGTATCTTGAGAACCGTTTGTCAGATCGACTTCAAATTTGCGCTTAGGGGGACCTGACAGAGTGCCGTGTGTGTGCGGGGGGGAAGTGCCCACGGGGTGGTGCATGGGGGAACGGGCACTGCACTAGTCTTCTTTAAATGGAAAATCTGAATGCAATACTCAGACTCGAAAATCTTGAGAAACAGCAACCTGCAATAAAGCGCCTCCACATGGAGAACACGTGAGAAGCTGAACGACGTGGGAAGTCATGGACTAACCTTTACATACTTTGGTTCAACACGCTATGGTTGCATGGTTGTGTAGTTTTGACAGTTTGCATTGACAGACGTATGACTCACAAAGCAATGCATCAGCACACTTTGACGATGCATGTCCAGTAGAGCTGAACGTGACTCACGGAACTGCCGTGTACCACCTGTTTGGTTGCTATTGGGCTATACCAACTTGGCACCCGTGTGTGTGTGTGTGTGTGTGTGTGTGTGTGTGTGTGTGTGTGTGTGTGTGTGTGTGTGTGTGTGTGTGTGTGTGTGTGTGTGTGTGTGTGTGTGTGTGTGTGTGTGTGTGTGTTATCTACTGTATCCGTCTGAGCATCTATCTATCTATATCTATCTATCTATCTATCTATCTATCTATCTATCTATCTATCTATCCATCTATCCATCTATCTATCTAGCCCCTGACTCAGATCCAAAGCCATGGTGCAAGCAATCATCAATGGTAAAATCATGCAGATGCTTATATTTTCACAATTCTATCCTTGATTGTATAATTTTCTATCAGACATGTCAGTTTAATTTATTTCGTTATTTAATAAATGCCACAGAGAGTCAGAAAGAAGAGACAAATGTTCATGAAGTAATATGATGACCATAAATATCAAAATAGGATATATTTGTATACCGTACTTTACAGCAGACACTGGAGCTTAGATAGGTTTGCTTCACGTTAAAAGATTAGCTAAAGGTTATGTTTGGCAACTGGGTTAGGCAACAAAAATGTTGGTGTAGGAAATGTTTTATTATTTATATATTTTTTATTTATTTAAGACTTTTCTTTGTGAGCTGAGTCTTGAACCCGGGTCAAAGTTTTTGAACGCAACCAACCCCCACCGCGTAATTGCTTTATTTTAATTTGATCATATGCTGATATTTTGATGTAAATTGTCTTTTAGCAAAACCCCAAAATGGACCATAAGAATGCAATGGTGATGGTGCAACCCTTCTAATCTCTATCTTCTTAATGTATTTATTTGTGTCTATCACAATGCAAATAAATACAATAAATGCAATGCAATGAATTATGTAAGAGATAGTTATTTTATCCAAAGGGTTGCATCCAGGAATAATGCTTAATAAGAAATCATTTGTATAGACAAGAATACAATACAATACAATACGATGCAATGCAATGCAATGCAATGCAATACAATCTTATATACTGTATACAATTGAGTATGTGGACTTTGTCTGTTCTGTGTTCGGCCACAGCTATGCCGTTTTACGTGCGATCGGGCTGAAACCTTCGGGGTGTGTAAAGGGCACCCATGCGGGTGAGCTGACGGAGCCGGATTTTCT
This sequence comes from Poromitra crassiceps, assembly GCF_964638095.1. Lineage (NCBI taxonomy): Eukaryota > Metazoa > Chordata > Actinopteri > Beryciformes > Melamphaidae > Poromitra > Poromitra crassiceps. Next base: position 34,406,163 of record NC_139623.1, read on the forward strand.
AATTAGGCTAATTAGCTAATGATGTGATGTCATCAGTGATGTCATCAGTGATGATGTCAAAAGTGATGTCATAAGGGGGCACACACACGCGAGCGTGCGCACACACACACACACACACACACACACACACACACAAGGAGGCATTGTGACAAGACTGATGATGCCACACACACACAAGGAGGCATTGTGACAAGACTGATCAGTGATGTCATAAGAGGGCACGCACACAAACACACACACACACACACACACACCCACACACACACACACACACACACACAGATGATATCATAATGAGGCACACACACACACACACACACACACATACAAGGAGGCATTGTGACATGCATATGACTCCATGATATGATGACGCTCCTCTTGAGATGAGAGGGGGGTGTCAAGGCCGTATGAGATAGATAATCCCCACATAGGGATTTCTACAGGAGCCATGACGTTGGTGGTGATCAGGGGAGGGGGTGGGGTGAGACAACTGCTGCTGTGATGACGAACAGCAGCTGAGGATCCTGGCACAAGTGCGTGATGACTGCGCAAATGTGAGTAATGATGGAGTGACATGGGCTCTATACCATGAGAAAGGGGCAGTTGTGACGTCACCAGTGACACTCAAGCAATTATGACATCACCGGTGACATCACTCGAGCAGTTGTGACGCCATCAGTGATGTCTCTTGAGCAGGGAGTTACGCACCCTGAATGACAAGGGCCATGTACAGCATGGGGTGCACTAAATTATGCTGTAGAAGTCAATCTTTCATGATTGAAATAGTCGAGACAACACTTCAATCATGAGACTCGTAGAAACGATTAATAAACTGTATTGAACAAATAAACAGTTTAAGTGTGGCGTATGACATGATGACACTCCTCTTGAGATGAGAGAGGGGGGCGTCAGTGCCGTATGGGATAGATAATCCCCCCACTGATGCTCTAACATTTAGTGAGCAACACACACACCCGCACGCGCCAATAGGGCGGGCTCAGCGGCTGGTATTGGAATTGCAACGCCAATAAAAATATATATATATATCTGATCAAAATGTGTTTTATATGTTTTATACTGCGATATTTAGGGTTTAGTTGAAGACTATGAGCAAAGCAAAGAGGGTGGAGATGTTATTTTTGATGTTATAATAATAAGATAATAAAATATAATAAGTTCAGTGTTTCTGCCTGTGTAGCTAGTATCACAAAACCGTATTATACACAAGGTGGGAAGGTGATATATATATATATAGCTAGTATCACAAAACTGTATTACACAAGGTGGGAAGGTGATATAGCTAGTATCACAATCACACGTAGTGGTAAAACAAGGTGGGAAGGTGATAGTATACAACTAGTATCACAAAAGCGTATTATAAGGTGGGAAGGTGATATATATATAGCTAGTATCACAATCACACTGTGATAACACAAGGTGGGAAGGTGATATATATAGCTACAGTAGTATCACAATCACACGTAGTGATAACACAAGGTGGGGAAGGTGATATATATAGCTATAGTATCACAATCACACTTAGTGATAACACAAGGTGGGAAGGTGATATATATAGCTACAGTAGTATCACAATCACACTTAGTGATAACACAAGGTGGGAAGGTGATATATATATAGCTACAGTAGTATCACAATCACACTTAGTGATAACACAATGTGGGGAAGGTGATATATATAGCTATAGTATCACAATCACACTTAGTGATAACACAATGTGGGGAAGGTGATATATATAGCTACAGTAGTATCACAATCACACTTAGTGATAACACAAGGTGGGAAGGTGATATATATAGCTACAGTAGTATCACAATCACACTTAGTGATAACACAAGGTGGGAAGGTGATATATATAGCTACAGTAGTATCACAATCACACTTAGTGATAACACAATGTGGGGAAGGTGATATATATAGCTATAGTATCACAATCACACTTAGTGATAACACAAGGTGGGAAGGTGATATATATAGCTACAGTAGTATCACAATCACACTTAGTGATAACACAAGGTGGGAAGGTGATATATATAGCTATAGTATCACAATCACACTTAGTGATAACACAAGGTGGGAAGGTGATATATATAGCTACTATCACAATCACACTTAGTGATAACACAAGGTGGGAAGGTGATATATATAGCTACAGTAGTATCACAATCACACTTAGTGATAACACAAGGTGGGAAGGTGATATATATAGCTACAGTAGTATCACAATCACACTTAGTGATAACACAATGTGGGGAAGGTGATATATATAGCTACAGTAGTATCACAATCACACTTAGTGATAACACAAGGTGGGAAGGTGATATATATAGCTACAGTAGTATCACAATCACACTTAGTGATAACACAAGGTGGGAAGGTGATATATATAGCTACAGTAGTATCACAATCACACTTAGTGATAACACAATGTGGGGAAGGTGATATATATAGCTACAGTAGTATCACAATCACACTTAGTGATAACACAAGGTGGGGAAGGTGATATATATAGCTACTATCACAATCACACTTAGTGATAACACAAGGTGGGGAAGGTGATATATATAGCTACTATCACAATCACACTTAGTGATAACACAAGGTGGGGAAGGTGATATATATAGCTACTATCACAATCACACTTAGTGATAACACAAGGTGGGAAGGTGATATATATAGCTACTATCACAATCACACTTAGTGATAACACAAGGTGGGGAAGGTGATATATATAGCTACTATCACAATCACACTTAGTGATAACACAAGGTGGGAAGGTGATATATATAGCTACTATCACAATCACACTTAGTGATAACACAAGGTGGGAAGGTGATATATATAGCTACTATCACAATCACACTTAGTGATAACACAAGGTGGGGAAGGTGATATATATAGCTACTATCACAATCACACTTAGTGATAACACAAGGTGGGAAGGTGATATATATAGCTACAGTAGTATCACAATCACACTGTGATAACACAAGGTGGGAAGGTGATATATATAGCTACAGTAGTATCACAATCACACTTAGTGATAACACAAGGTGGGAAGGTGATATATATAGCTACAGTAGTATCACAATCACACTTAGTGATAACACAAGGTGGGAAGGTGATATATATAGCTACAGTAGTATCACAATCACACTTAGTGATAACACAAGGTGGGAAGGTGATATATATAGCTACAGTAGTATCACAATCACACTTAGTGATAACACAAGGTGGGAAGGTGATATATATAGCTACAGTAGTATCACAATCACACTTAGTGATAACACAAGGTGGGAAGGTGATATATATAGCTACAGTAGTATCACAATCACACTTAGTGATAACACAAGGTGGGGAAGGTGATATATATAGCTACAGTAGTATCACAATCACACTTAGTGATAACACAATGTGGGGAAGGTGATATATATAGCTATAGTATCACAATCACACTTAGTGATAACACAAGGTGGGAAGGTGATATATATAGCTACTATCACAATCACACTTAGTGATAACACAAGGTGGGAAGGTGATATATATAGCTACAGTAGTATCACAATCACACTTAGTGATAACACAAGGTGGGAAGGTGATATATATAGCTACTATCACAATCACACTTAGTGATAACACAAGGTGGGAAGGTGATATATATAGCTACTATCACAATCACACTTAGTGATAACACAAGGTGGGAAGGTGATATATATAGCTACAGTAGTATCACAATCACACTTAGTGATAACACAAGGTGGGAAGGTGATATATATAGCTACTATCACAATCACACTTAGTGATAACACAAGGTGGGGAAGGTGATATATATAGCTACTATCACAATCACACTTAGTGATAACACAAGGTGGTATTACAATCACACATAGTGATAAGACAAGGTGGGAAGGTGATATAGCTAGTATCACAATCAAACGTAGTGATATCCTTGAATGGGTACTTTGCAGACTGCGTGAAACGGTCAATGCGTGAGAGGGCAGTAAAGCAGTAAAATAATTGCCTTCCTACATGGGCCCCTGACAGTTCCTGGGCCTCTGTACCTTCCTACATGGGCCCCTGACAGCTCCTGGGCCTCTGTACCTTCCTACATGGGCCCCTGACAGCTCCTGGGCCCCAGTGCCTTCCTACATGGGCCCCTGACAGCCCCTAGGCCTCTGTGCCTTCCTACATGGGCCCCTGACAGCTCCTGGGCCCCAGTGCCTTCCTACATGGGCCCCTGACAGCCCCTAGGCCTCTGTACCTTCCTACATGGGCCCCTGACAGCCCCTAGGCCTCTGTGCCTTCCTACATGGGCCCCTGACAGCTCCTGGGCCCCAGTGCCTTCCTACATGGGCCCCTGGCAGCCCCTAGGCCTCTGTGCCTTCCTACATGGGCCCCTGACAGCCCCTAGGCCCGTGCCTTCCTACATGGGCCCCTGACAGCCCCTAGGCCTCTGTGCCTTCCTACATGGGCCCCTGACAGCTCCTGGGCCTCTGTACCTTCCTACATGGGCCCCTGACAGCCCCTAAGCCCGTGCCTTCCTACATGGGCCCCTGACAGCCCCTAGGCCCGTGCCTTCCTACATGGACCCCTGACAGCCCCTAGGCCCGTGCCTTCCTACATGGGCCCCTGACAGCTCCTGGGCCTCTGTACCTTCCTACATGGGCCCCTGACAGCCCCTAGCCCTGGTGCCTTCCTACATGGGCCCCTGACAGCCGCTAGGCCCCGGTGCCTTCCTACATGGGCCCCTGACAGCTCCTGGGCCCCAGTGACTTCCTACATGGGCCCCTGACAGCCCCTAGGCCCCGGTGCCTTCCTACTGTACATGGGCCCCTGACAGTTCCTGGGCCTCTGTACCTTCCTACATGGGCCCCTGACAGCTCCTGGGCCTCTGTACCTTCCTACATGGGCCCCTGACAGCTCCTGGGCCTCTGTACCTTCCTACATGGGCCCCTGACAGCTCCTGGGCCCCAGTGCCTTCCTACATGGGCCCCTGACAGCCCCTAGGCCTCTGTGCCTTCCTACATGGGCCCCTGACAGCTCCTGGGCCCCAGTGCCTTCCTACATGGGCCCCTGACAGCTCCTGGGCCTCTGTACCTTCCTACATGGGCCCCTGACAGCTCCTGGGCCTCTGTACCTTCCTACATGGGCCCCTGACAGCTCCTGGGCCCCAGTGCCTTCCTACATGGGCCCCTGGCAGCCCCTAGGCCTCTGTGCCTTCCTACATGGGCCCCTGACAGCCCCTAGGCCTCTGTGCCTTCCTACATGGGCCCCTGACAGCTCCTGGGCCTCTGTACCTTCCTACATGGGCCCCTGACAGCCCCTAGGCCCGTGCCTTCCTACATGGGCCCCTGACAGCCCCTAGGCCCGTGCCTTCCTACATGGGCCCCTGACAGCCCCTAGGCCCGTGCCTTCCTACATGGGCCCCTGACAGCTCCTGGGCCTCTGTACCTTCCTACATGGGCCCCTGACAGCCCCTAGCCCTGGTGCCTTCCTACATGGGCCCCTGATAGCCGCTAGGCCCCGGTGCCTTCCTACATGGGCCCCTGACAGCTCCTGGGCCCCAGTGACTTCCTACATGGGCCCCTGACAGCCCCTAGGCCCCGGTGCCTTCCTACTGTACATGGGCCCCTGACAGCTCCTGGGCCCCGGTGCCTTCCTACATGGGCCCCTGACAGCCCCTAGGCCTCTGTGCCTTCCTACTGTACATGGGCCCCTGACAGCTCCTGGGCCCCGGTGCCTTCCTACATGGGCCCCTGACAGCCTCTAGGCCCGTGCCTTCCTACATGGGCCCCTGACAGCCCCTAGGCCCTGGTGCCTTCCTACATGGGCCCCTGACAGCTCCTGGGCCCCGGTGCCTTCCTACATGGGCCCCTGACAGCCCCTAGGCCTCAGTGCCTTCCTACATGGGCTCCTGACAGCCCCTAGGCCTCGGTGCCTTCCTACATGGGCTCCTGACAGCCCCTAGGCCCGTGCCTTCCTACATGGGCCCCTGACAGCCCCTAGGCCCCGGTGCCTTCCTACATGGGCCCCTGACAGCCCCTAGGCCCGTGCCTTCCTACATGGGCCCCTGACAGCCCCTAGGCCCGTGCCTTCCTACATGGGTCCCTGACAGCCCCTAGGCCTCGGTGCCTTCCTACATGGGCCCCTGACAGCCCCTAGGCCCGTGCCTTCCTACATGGGCCCCTGACAGCCCCTAGGCCTCAGTGCCTTCCTACATGGGCCCCTTGAAAGCCCCTGGGTCCCGGTGCCCTACATGGGCCCCTGACAGCTCCTGGGCCCCGGTGCCCTGCACCGCTTGCACCGGCGATATTGACGCCAGTGCGTGACAGCAGCTAACACGGTGTTATGTACAACAGAAACGAGAGGAAGATATCTGAGAGGGGCTATTACAACAATCTGTCTCCCTGATGAAGAGCAGATGGCTGCTCTGCCCTGACTGACAGGCTAGTGTCCATGTCAGCTTCAAAACACAAGCAGGTTCTACCAGTCTCAGCCGGGGAGGGAAACCCGCGGGCCAGTGCATACAAGGATATACTGTACAGTATATGTTAAAAAGTTTGCTCGTTCAAAGTTATGTTTAGAAACAAATGAAGTGGTGCTTGCAGAAATGCTACATATACCTTTTTTGGGGGTGTTGGGGGGGTGTAAATATTTCAGAAATTCAGAGCTTTGCAACTGTAATCTGAGTTATTGTGTTTCATTTATTTTGTACAGTCTGTTTTATGTCTAATTATTAATCAACTTTAATTTGATATTTGGATTGTTATATAATTGTCACTAATAATATTATTGTTATTATTGTTGGGTCATAAGGTTTTATGTATTGCCCCCAAGTACTTTTAGTTCCGCCCTGGTATGTGTGTGTCGGGGGAACGTTATTGTGGTGACACTACTCTGAGTTCCTGGCTATAGGCACATGTGAATGCAAGTTACCGCTTCAGGTCTGATGTCTGTCTATGCCATTTGGCGTGTAATAAAGAAAGTAATCTGACAACAACTGTAGCCCATTTATTAAACCCACAGCCCGAAGAGACTGGAGAGCCTACACCTAAAATGTAGGGTTACACATCCTTTAAAAGGATGCAATTTTTTATAGCTAATCAGCAACATTAATATGATAAATTGTGTTTTAAAGAAATGCAATATGTCATATTTTTTTTTATGTTCACAAGAGTTGCTTAGCAGATATAGGAATACATTCCTGATTGTGGGCTCAAACTTGTGACATTTCAATATGGCACTTGTTCTTGCACCACTAGGCCACCGTGCTGCCTTTTGAAACCATCTGGCCTGTTTGGTTTACTTGCCAAACACAGGTGGAGCACGGCGGGCCTCCGGCAAGGGCTGAACTTGGGTTGCCTCACAGGCTTCTCACTCCTTCAAAGCAACCTTAATGTCAAGCTACCATGGGGTTAAGGTATTCCCTCTGGCAGCGGCCGATTGACAGTGTATCATTCACAACTCCTCTGATGGCTCATCCAAAACCGCGTCAGCATGAATCAGTCAGGTGACTTGTTATTTCCCAGGCTTCAAAAAAATTAGGTCAAAGAAGCAAAGAAGAGTCGCATATTATGCGTGGGAGATGTGAGTATAGCTCTCTAAACAGATCAAATTGAGAACTCTATCGCTAATATGCATAGCTGTGGATGTGTATATTGTACAGAATGTGCGTCAGTTTGTGTATTTTACATTTGTATCCGTGTGTGTGTGTGTGCCCCTGCTTTCCCAGTCGTTGCTCCACCCCCTCTGCCAATCTGGAGGGAGTTGTAGAATAGCACATGCCTCCTCCGATACACATGCAGTCGCCAGCTGCTTCTTTTACACCTGACAGCGAGGAGTTTCACTGACAGGATGTAGAGTGTGGGAGGAGCATGCTATACCCCCTAGTTCCCCTTCCCCCACGAACAGGCCGACCAGGACTCATACCCGTGTGCGTGTGTGTGTGTGTGTGTGTTTGTGTTGTGTTTTGACTGTATTGCCTCCAGAGCGTTACCAGACTTCAACAGTAACAGCTTTCCCACCCCTAAACCTCTGTGATCTAAGCTTGTCTGTGTCTTTACTCGATACACTCACTCCTACTCAATTCAACTTGTATGCATGCCTCTCTTTCATTCTCTCTCTATTGTGTGTGTGTGTGTGTGTGTGTGTGTGTGTGTGTGTGTGTGTGTGTGTGTGTGTGTGTGTGTGTGTGTGTGTGTGTGTGTGTGTGTGAGCCATGATAGACAGGTCACCCTGCAGGGCACTCTGTCATGGTGAGGAAGGAGCAGCAGACAGAGAGAGACAGTGAGGAGGACTGGAGGGAAGCCCGCACACTACAGTGATAATTAGGCTGTCCTGTGCCTCCTCCACTTAACCTTGACAAGACCAAATGTACATAGAAGTCATTCCTGTCTGTCCACAGGAAGTGTTGTCTCTGCAGTAAGGGTGACTAAAACTACATTATTACAGCCATTTTTGAGCATGTTGAAAGAAACACTAACACTTGCCATGAAACTGTCCCAAAGTAGAGGGAAATGATTCACTTGCTTATTTACTTTCTTAGTTTCTTACCTAATTACTCACACGCTCACTTTATGTCTTCCTTACAGCACAGAGCATACAGGCTTTTTCCTGGCTCAGAATGGGCCTTTGGGGGGTGACTATGCTTGACAGTAAGCATGCTTACTGTGCTGCATACATTTACCTTTTAGTTAGTGTATAAACAGGGTTATCCTGAACACAAACACTACAATAAAATTAACCCAATTAATCAATCAATCAATCAATTACAGTAATCAATCATACAGTTTAGTACCATTCCATTCAATGACTGATTTCAGCAGTGTCATGCAATGATTTTGACTTTGGAGGATGTTCAAGACGAATGCCTTCCGCAGGATGGGACACGTGTGCGCCCACATTAATGCTGCCAGATGCTTGCGCAAAACTTTGCCAACCCAGCGAGTCGGACCCGCCCCTGGCCTCTTCCAGGCTATCATCATCGCTCATTACACCTTTGCAACGTGTAGTTTAGCACGCGCCTAGCCAGAGGGATATAGATTCATAAAACATTCACCAGCGTGCTACATTTACACCCACTTTACTAATGTAAACACAGCAAGGGTGTAAAATGTCCCTACAGTATGAATCTTTCAGAGTGGAAATGATGCGGGCTGCCTGCGGGGAACATTTCTGCAGAGAGTTTGGAAACGGGTAGAGGAGTTTGTTTGGACTTGTCAAGGGCGAAAAACAAGATGGTGGCTGAGGCAAACCACGAGCAAGAGTCACTACAATGATGAGGTCTTTTTTTAATTTAGTTTAGAAAGACAGAGGTGAAGATTCGACTTTGAATAGAATAGAATAGAATAGAACAACGGGAACTTATTTCACTTCAAATTTGTTCTCTGGGATTTCATGTTTTCCTTCTTGCAACTGGTAATTGTGGAGGATAATTTCAGATCATTTACCCCAACCTTATGGTGCAATATTTGACCAGTGTAGCCTACCGTTGAAAGTAATCTGGGGGGCTTTGACAACATAAAACAGCCAACTGTTCTGTTTATCCAGAAAATCAGAAATCCCATTTCAGTCTCTCCATGACTCAGCTTTGGGTTTGGGCCCAGACTTTAAAAAACGCTGTTACACTCGACACTGAATTGACTCAATATTAAGAGCACCTCTCTGTGAAAGCTGATTCAGTCAGCAATAAATAAACTAATGTACACCTTGCACCAAGGTACTAGTTCCCACCTTCTATTTAGCTCTGCAGAACATCTCAGAGCTCACAAAACACTGTAAGACATATTAATTGACATGAATCTATGAATTAAGGCATCCTTCTTTTTACACCAACCTCTTCACAATCCCTGTCCAAATTGTCTTAGGGCTTAAAAATCGTTCATGCTGGAAGTGAAATCAGCAGGAGTGGCTTCACCTGAATTCAACTGGTCATTGTAGCTGATGAAAGCAGCCTCAGTGGAGACAACAAACAGGCATTGTGCAGAGAGGCTGTGTGAACAGCGCAGCTTGTTTTGACTAGCGCCGTGAGAGAGTTCAGCCAGCCAGTTCCTGCCTGTTGATAGAGGCAGGTTAAGAGTGTCACTGTAGCGTCTCGCTCATGCCCTGCCTTAACTGTTATTACTGCAGCTTTTCAAATGCTCCTCTGACACTTTGACACGCCAATTGTGTGGTGGTGACGGGAGAGAGAGAGAGAGAGGGAGGGAGAGAGAGAGAGAGAGAGAGGGGGGGGAGAGAGAAAGAGAGATGTGCATGTGGGTGCATGTGTATTTTGGGCCCATTTGTGTGTGTGTGTGTGTGTGTGTGTGTGTGTGTGTGTGTGTGTGTGTGTGTGTGTGTGTGTGTGTGTGTGTGTGTGTGTGTGTGTGTGTGTGTGTGTGTGTGTGTGGATACATGTATGCTCATGTGTTTGTAGCATGTCTTTGCAGGGGTGTGTTTCTGTGTGTATGTGTGTAAGTCTGTGTGCATGCACGCGTAAATGTGTATGTGCATGCGTGCGCGCGCGCCTTTGACAGCATGACTTTGTGACAAACGGGCAAAACATTTGACTTGGGGCTGTGATGTCACTGAGCGAAGCCGCCAACATTGTCTTTGAGCTGGGCTTGGCCTGGCTTTGGAAGGCGCTGAACTTGTGCTAAACTGTTTGGGAAGTTCTTATTGTCTTGAATGGCTGTTGCACTCTGCTCAAGCCAACAGCACCTGGCTGAGCAAAGTCTACAGGATTTGTTACAATGAAATTCGGCTTATTGGGGCGATTAGAGGCTAAACGTCAGCTTGTTTCAATCTCAGGACCAGCTGACAAAATCTGGGTAGCACAGTCATTGCAGGACATTTTGCATTCATGTAAATGAATGGGGGGGAAGTTAATGTCTGTCACAAACAATATATATATATATATATATTCTTCCAAAGCATCCCTGGAATGTAATGTATGCAAAAGCTTGCAAATCTCAAACAATAGATTTCAGATATTTATTCAGAAACTGAAATTTATTTATAATGATGAACTATATTAAAATGTGATAAATCAGATGTCATTTAATAATGATATTGGAGTGCTGACATTCAATAAATCCACTCTCCAACTCAGATGCTAGTTTATTATGTAATATATATATATATATATATATATATATATATATATATATATATATATATATATATATATATATATATATACAATATGAAAAATGTAGAACATCATACCTTAACAGTCCTCACAGTGTTCAGTGTTATAGTCCTCGCAAGAAATTACATCATGTGGTGAGGTCATGTACTTCTGGGAGTAACTATTTTAATGGGTTAATTAGTCTGCAGTTATTTCTCTGACATTCATAAAACATGTTATTGTAGGACTAATGTTTGATGTATTGGTAATGGCAATGAATGCCTGTGTCTCATGTTCGTAAAAGAAAAATTATTAAAATAATTCATATATAGCTCATTATATTGTTGTTTTGCCTAATTAGAAGGTGGTTGTGATTAAAACCGGATGGGGAGAAAAACAGCATTTTCAGTATCCAACTTAATCTTTATAAATCAATGGCAGTTGCTATAATAGGTAATGATCGTAGTTGCTCAAACATGAATGAAATAAAACAGTTTTAATAAAAATGTATGCAAGATACAGCCCACAGACATGAAATGTTTCACAATGACAGTTTATGTGATTTTCGATACTATATCGCTTTCTGAAAACGCCTGTCACATGTCACATGATTAACTACAAGTGGGTTAGGGTTCTGCCCATTCTGCCCACTGTGTTGAGCCTTCCCGAAGGTCAGTGATGTGGAATTGCAGTGTTTCAGATCAAAGGATTGTCTTCTGTCACTGAGTATATACTTTATAGCCATTTGTATTTTATTAAGATTTTAATTATTTCTTTTGTTGTCAGCAGAGCAAGGTGTAAAGGTTAAGCCATCATTAGAGTCATGTTCTTGAAAATGGTCTCGCATTGGTCTGGTCTTGGTCTCGTTGCCCCCCAGTCTTAGTCTTGGCTCAGTCTCACCAACCCCCCCTCCCCCCCATCCCTTTCCCCTCGGCCTTGGTCTCGGTCTCGCCCCCCATCGGTCTTCTTGGTCTTGACCCGGCCTTGGTTTAGGTGGTCTCGACCATAACACTAATAACCTGACTGTCACATGACTGATATAATATAATACTGAAACACACCTGTTTTCTATCGCTGAATTACTAGCCTGGTAAAAACCATCCTGATAACAACACAACAATAACTCCTTCAGCCAATCAGTCACCAAATCCAATTCAACTCCACTTTGAAGAACGGTGAAAACGTCTTTTCTGCCAAGAAACTCCGCTGGTGCATACTCTTGTTCTTGTTCAATTGTTGTTATTGAGTCTATTTCTGCAATAACTGTCTGCACTTATGGCTGTGTTTACTCTACTAACATTAACGTTACCACTTGTAGCTCTGAGAGACGCCATTACTGATTTTGCCAGTGGCATCCCTGATTGGCTTACTGTATGTTGTCAAATACTGCACAGGTCCCTGATTGGACCGGTTACATTATAAAAGAGGTCAATAAGAGGTCTGTGGTGAAACGTATTATGAGAATGAAACCTTGTGGTGGCTCTGCTCAGTGTCAAACAGCAGGAGACTGTGTTGGACTGGGGAGCTCCCAGGTGTGAATGTGTGCATCACTGGGGAGCAGAGCGAGCGCGTTGAGAAAAAGCTTCCTGGATGAATAAAGCGGAGTATAAACAGACGGACCAAGGGATTTGGACTGCGTGTGAAGTTGTAAAGTGTGTTTAATCCCTTATACATGTATAGTGGCACAACAGTATATTGTATAAATAATGATGCTATGCTCTCACTGTGTGTGTGTGTGTGTGTGTGTGTGTGTGTGTGTGTGTGTGTTAGTCTCATTGTGATGCTGCTATACAAACCCTGTTACCCTGGATAATGTCAACATGGGTGCCACTACAATGGAATAAACTGTGTTTGTCCATGTTTGTAAAGCCAACCCTGACTGACTAAGTGGACTTTATTCCGCTTTTTCCATTATCTGGCTCATCATCTTACTGCTAAGACGGATGCATTAAAATGTAGGCAAGCTCCAATATTTACAGCTCAAGGAATTATCACTGTCAATGCCTTTCTTTTCAACCAAAGCTGTCTTGATGCACTGTATCAGTATAGTGGTGGTGGTGGTGATGATGGTAGTAGTCCAGGTAATAGACGTTTTTAAAATAAATTATTTTTTAAAAACACTGGACAAAAAAAAACAAGACGTTTCGGTGTTCATCCAAACACCATCATCAGTTGTAAATGCAGCAGGAAGTAACTCTGGGAAACAAATCCACACAAGAAAAGTCACATGACAAACACATGGCATGAAGTCACATGACCTCTTGAGATGTAGTCCTTAGTGTGTGTTTGCCAGAGAAGATGGTGTCCTCAGCAGCTTACGGTGGTGCCTGACTGAGACAACATTTGGTCCATCAAAAGGACAAGATTCCAAAACATCAAAAGAGCAACCTGGTATATGCAGTCCAATGCAGCGAGGAGTGCAAAGATCTGTATATTGGGGAAATCAAACAGCCGCTCAGTAGACGCATGGACCAATACAGGCGAGCAAACTCCGCTGGACAAGACTCAGCATTCTACACCCACTTACAACAAAAGGAACACAGTTTCCAAGACCATGATGTCCACATCTTGGACAGAGAAGATGGGTGGTTCGAAAGAGGGGTGAAGGAGGCCATCTGTGTTAACTAAATAGAGGAGGGGGTTTGAGACATCACTTGTCCTCAGCCTACAATGCTGTCTTAAAAACGTCCTCGACGCTTTATGGACAAACCGACATGCTCCACCTCACAAGTGGGGGAAGGGGCACCACCGTAAGCTGCTGAGGACACCATCTTCTCTGGTAAACACACACTAACAACTACATCTCAAGAAGTCATGTGACTTCATGCCATGTGTTTGTCATGTGACTTTTATTGTGTGGATTTGTTTGCCAGAGTTACTTCCTGCTGCATTTACAACTGATGATGGTGTTTGGATGAACACTGAAACGTCTTGTTTTTGTCCAGTGTTTTTAACAATAAATTCTTCTTAAAAGTGGTATTATTATTATTTTTAATTTAATGCTCACTCAGTCTGAACCTTCTTGACTCTTCTTGTATGTACTTCTGACACTGTATGATGGCGGCCTTTAAAGCTTTTTCTTAAAAGATCCAAATATTCAAGTTGTCTTTTCCTCTGTCCCAACAATTCCCTCTCATTATTTGATTTAATTTCACCCCCAAGTTCCCATGAAAACTTGTCCATGTCATACTGTGCATGCTTTTGCTAACCAGGCTTAATCCCTCCAACCTTCTTCCCCATGCACTCACATCACACCTGCTGGTAAGCTGCTAGCCTGCATGTGGCATATATTAAACATAGACATAAATAATATGGACGTAGCTATCCCATTACATTTCTTCTCCCTGGCAGAGTTCAAACGTTGGCCGTCACCATCTTGATTTTTCGTCAGCAGAGTGGGAGGGAATGGGTTGAGTCCTTCCGCACCTCACGTTAGATGACGTTTCCCAGAGCCGCAGCTCCGCCTGCTATTGGTCCGTGATCGGCATTCGGCAAGCTGCGCAATCACTGGACAGACGATCTGTCAATCACCCCCTTTTCTATAATCTATTTTACTCCAAACAGGTGAGTTATATAAAAATTGACCCCCCTACAGTTGTTATGAAAAGGTGAAATTAGCTATATAGACCAAAACCGTGTTTCTCCCTTAACTGGAAAGATGTTTAATCCTGTTACAAAGTCGGGCCTTTTAACATGGGGAGATCTTCCTACTGCCCCCAAGCCCAAGTGGCCACTCGAGGAATTCCAGCTTAAACAAATACTTCCGCATCTTCCTGGGAAAGGGGGTGGGCTTGCCCACTGGTATTAAACCATACTTCTTCACCATAACTACTCTTTCTAGAGTCAGGGGCGGCGCTTCCTATAGGAGACATAGGTGGCCGCCCAGGGTGCCGACGCCAATGTAACGGCGTTGTGTTGGTGGTACTTGCAGCAACCCATGTTAAGGGCTTGCCCAGGGGTGGATTTGAACTGCCGACCTTCGGCTTGCTGGACAGACACACTAATTGGAGCTGATTAACATGCCTTTATACTGGGGGAGTGAGTTTAACCAACCTACTCGCTACCAGAGCATGTGAGCGGAGTGGAGCGGTGATAATTACCGCTCCTCGCTCCCGGAGCGGCCCTTTCCACCCGCTCCAGTGCTCACAGCCGCTCCCGGCCGCTCCGCTCCAGACTGCTCCCCGCTCGATACAGATTTCACCCGCTCGCACTCACCGCTCCGCTCAAAAGAATAAAAAAGATCAAAAGCCCAGGGTGTTTTAATTTGCGTTTAAATGCCTGGGCAATGGGCATTGCTCACTACAAATAACATGAGCTCAGCAGAGTCGGCTGCATGTTTGTTTCTCTTCCTTCTCGTCTCGCAGCAGCTGGCAAGAAAATAGTGGGCGTGCACATGGCCACGCACCGATTCTGATTCGAACATGTTGTAATCTAAACTGGAGCGGGACTGAGCCGGTGATCGGTGCCGCTCCAACTTTCGCTCTGGTAGCACTCTGGTCCCCGCTCACTGCTCAAGCCAAAATCCCCCCGCTCCGCTCCCCGCTCACTCTACGCTCCGCTCCGCTCACATGCTCTGCTCCATACCACACGGGACTCACGAGGAATCAGCGCTGATTCACTTCGGTTACACCAAAATTGTGCCCATTACACTCAGAAGAGGTTGAGTTCAACTCCCAGACTATCTCCCGACGGGGACTGCCCCCTAGTCCGATACCTCACGAGTCCGATACCTCACGAGTCCGATACCTCACGAGTCCGACACCTCATGGTTTTGGGTTAGGGTCTGGGGGAGGTTAGGTTTAGGCGTGGGGGTGGGAGAGGTTAGGTTTTGGGTTAGGGTCTGGGGGAGGTTAGGTTTAGGCGTGGGGGTGGGAGAGGTTAGGTTTTGGGTTAGGGTCTGGGGGAAGTTAGCCTCTTTTTTCGGACTCGTGAGGTGTCGGACTCGTGAGGTATCGGACTCGTGCCATGGCACCCTCCCGACCTGCTCCCGATGAGGAGCTTTGAGTCTCTAAAATACAAATAAATATTGCACTATGTGAGCAGCTGCACCTCGTTGGCTGGCGTACATCAGCGGTGTTTGGTGGTTGAATTAATTTGTTCATCATACAGTAGCCTAGGCTACACTAACCTATGAAAATATTCATTTGGGCTAGGAGGAGCTGGGTGGAAATGCCTCCGCTCGCCTTTCCATCGGGGAGCGGTGGATGTCACTTAAAAGCACACCCCAGGATGGGAATCTGGCGGTGCTGCTTGGCTGTGTGTGAAAGCAATTTCTGTGGCGAGGCTGCCGGCTTTGCGGGCCTTCTGAACTGCAATTTTGGGCGATCTGTGTGTGAAAGCGGCTACTGTTTTAGAGAGATGGGAAGTAACTAAGTACAAATACTTCATTACTGTACTTAAGTAGGATTTTGGGGTATCTGTACTTTATTGTCTGTCAACTGTTTACTTTTACTCCCAATATTTTAACACAAATATCATTATATAACATTTTCAAAATAGGCTGGCAGTGGACATGGATCAGAGGAATCAGCAGCAAGATGAGAAAATGATAAGAAGATCCAAACTGGAGCCAAAACCATCAGAGAAAAAACGGCTGACAGAAGCTCACAGATGGAACAGAGATCACCTTATGCCCTCTGAATAATTAGTTAGTTAGTTAGTTCACCACACACACCCATGATCCACTCCCTGACTTGAGGAAACCCCTGTTTTGATGATCCACTCCCTGACTTGAGGAAACCCCTGTTTTGTGGCCTCAAACAGATCACTAAGCATTCAGATCTACTGGATCACAGCCAATTTAGAACCTGGCAAGATCTGGTCCAGGCTACATATCAAAGACTGCAGGATACTTTCCTAAAGATTTTCATGCACTTAAGTCTGGTAAAGAACGTATACAGGTGTGAAGCACAACCCTTTTCTTTTAAATCACACGCTCATATTCCTTTCTTATCTCCTTCATGTCAGACAGATCAAGGTTTAAAGCTACAATTTGAAATCACCACAAGAGGAATTGGGTTATAATTCACCCAGATAAACATGGAGGTGGTGCAAAAGGTTGTTGGTTCAATCCCTGACTCAGACTGTGGCTTCAGAAATGTTCACATTATAAGCTGCTGACTATAACAAAGCAGCAGTGAAGCTTCTTTATCTTCAGTAGTTTGAACACTGACAAAGAAATAAGCTGATGAAGGAGACGGGACAGACCCCGACTCTCACATTATAACCTACAGTTTACTTTTTAAAAAAAACTCATGCAACTAAGGCATTGTTATAATTTTACTGTAGCCTATACATTTTAAGTATGCAGGTTTTGCTGATTTTACGTTGCGTGACAAAAATGAAACTGAACAATTTTGGACTATTTCTTTTTTACAAACTCTTCAAATCAAGCCAGGATCCTAATCACACCATGGCTTCGTCTAGCGATTGATCTGAAAATCCGCCATCAAATTACAAACTCTAAAGCAGCTCAGTGTTGGTTCAGTTGCAGCTCGGGAAACAGTGTTAATATCTCATCTCAGTCGCTTCTAAAGTTGGGCCAAATTTACCATACTGCCGTAATACCCTATCATCAATTCCCTTTGTAGCGGTGGATTCTGGAGGCTCACAGGATTACAACAGGCAACTTCACACAGGCACATTTACAGGTGTAAGCCGGGCTTTTGTCTGCACGTTGTGTGTGAAGCTGCAGTGAAGGCTGCTGAGACACTGGAGCTGTGTTAGACACCGCTGCTGCTTTAAACACGTCAGTGAAGGCTGCTGAGACTGGAGCTGTGTTAGACACCGCTGCTGCTTTAAACACGTCAGTGAAGGCTGCTGAGACTGGAGCTGTGTTAGACACCGCTGCTGCTTTAAACACATGTCAATGAAGGCTGCTGAGACTGGAGCTGTGTTAGACACCGCTGCTGCTTTAAACACATGCAGTTAAGGCTGCTGAGACTGGAGCTGTGTTAGACACCGCTGCTGCTTTAAACACGTCAGTGAAGGCTGCTGAGACTGGAGCTCTGTTAGACACCGCTGCTGCTTTAAACACATGTCATTGAAGGCTGCTGAGACTGGAGCTGTGTTAGACACCGCTGCTGCTTTAAACACATGCAGTGAAGGCTGCTGAGACTGGAGCTCTGTTAGACACCGCTGCTGCTTTAAACACATGTCATTGAAGGCTGCTGAGACTGGAGCTGTGTTAGACACCGCTGCTGCTTTAAACACATGCAGTGAAGGCTGCTGAGACTGGAGCTCTGTTAGACACCGCTGCTGCTTTAAACACATGCAGTGAAGGCTGCTGAGACATGGAGCTGTGTTAGACACCGCTGCTGCTTTAAACACGTCAGTGAAGGCTGCTGAGACATGGAGCTGTGTTAGACACCGCTGCTGCTTTAAACACATGCAGTGAAGGCTGCTGAGACTGGAGCTCTGTTAGACACTGCTGCTGCTTTAAACACATGTCAGTGAAGGCTGCTGAGACTGGAGCTCTGTTAGACACCGCTGCTGCTTTAAACACATGTCAGTGAAGGCTGCTGAGACTGGAGCTCTGTTAGACACCGCTGCTGCTTTAAACACATGTCAGTGAAGGCTGCTGAGACTGGAGCTCTGTTAGACACCGCTGCTGCTTTAAACACATGTCAGTGAAGGCTGCTGAGGCTGGAGCTCTGTTAGACACCGCTGCTGCTTTAAACACATGTCAGTGAAGGCTGCTGAGGCTGGAGCTCTGTTAGACGCCGCTGCTGCTTTAAACACATGTCAGTGAAGGCTGCTGAGACATGGAGCTGTGTTAGACACCGCTGCTGCTTTAAACACATGTCAGTGAAGGCTGCTGAGGCTGGAGCTCTGTTAGACACCGCTGCTGCTTTAAACACATGTCAGTGAAGGCTGCTGAGACATGGAGCTGTGTTAGACACCGCTGCTGCTTTAAACACATGTCAGTGAAGGCTGCTGAGACTAAAGCTGCGTTAGCCACTGCTGCTGCTTTAAACACATGGCTGGGGCCTAAAGCCTGAAGGGGGGAAACTAAAATGGCCGGTTATCGCCCCAGAGGGGGTTAGAAACATTCGACTGGGACACAACCGTAAACTCTCTTCCGCAAACACACATACAGTACACACACGCAAATTGGCCACTGCGTTTCTTGAAACACAGACGTACAACGATATGCCTCGACATAATATTTCCAGGCTTGAAAGGGAGCAAATCTCAGTGCCGGGTTCATAAACAAGAGGTCAAATCTCAAAGCAGCACAGAGGCAGGATTACAACTTCACCTCACCAAATCCAGCCAATCCCTTGCCAATCCTCACTTTACCCCCCCCCCCCAACACACACACACACACACACACACTTCTCGTCTCCCCCCTCCCCTGCATCCCCTTCCCCCTCTGTCATACATGCTGACCAGTGCCTCATGGCTAACGGGCTAAATGAGGGCCACTTAGCTGCCTGCATTAGGGATTCGATGGCGGAGTGACAGGGTCAGGACTTACAGTAAGTCCATGGTAAGTCCTCTCTCTCTCTCTCTCTCTCTCTCTCACACACCATCTCTGTATGTCTCTCTCGCTCACCATCTCTCTCTGTCTGTCTCTCTCTGGCTATCTCCGTCTCTCTCTTTCTTGTTCATGATTTCTTTCTTTCTTTCAATCGGTGTCTTTCTTTCTTTCTTCTTTCTTTTTCTTTCTTTCGGTTTCTTTCTTTCTTTGTCTGCAGACTGCACCTCTTTCTCCGTTTCTTTCTTGTATTCTCTTTCTTGAATGGACTTGGTTTCGTTCTGTATTCCATTCTTTTTGTGTTTCTATATTTATTTCTTTGTCTTGCTCTTCCTCTCCCTCTCTCTCTCTCTCCAGTCAAGGCTTACAAAGGGCTCATAGGGGTCTGTGTGCGATGACTTGGGCTGCCACATTGAATAATTCAGCTCCCTGGGACTTTAGCTGAAAACGCTGTCAAAACAACAGTATCGCTGTCACACCTCTATCCCCTGGATTTACTGCCCAATCATGCTGTCACAACATTCCTCAGTGTGTTAATAAAGAAGAAGTTTGTCTTGACAAGTGATTGCATACAAATAAACAATACGTGCGATACATATCTTCATAGGCGATAGTCTCATACTGTGAGAATTTAGTGATGTATTTTAGTCATTCATTCTTTTTCATTTTTAATCAATACAATCTGATGTGAACTTGTGCTAATTTTATTAGTACATGCAGTCCTGACTTCAGTGTAAGGGGAAAGGAGGGGTGATTTTTGATTTGATTTGATTTATTAGAAAGAATGTTAAAATACATATACAGCTGTGCCACACTGGCAACAGTACATCCATTAAAACCATTCTGACGAGGATAAAACACAAGAAAGTCAGCAAATGGCTGTTAGCCGTATGTCACTGGGATTTGGACTGAGTGCAATAATTCTGCTGTATTGTTGTATTGCCATTTGCACATTGCTACTGCACCGACACAAAAAGCTATTAAACAAGTTTATTATTCTATTAAATTTCTATTCTATTGTGTTTTCCCAGTTTGCCGTATCTACGTACTCTGTACGTATCTTATCTACTTGTCGAGCTGTTTACTTGATTAGGTACCTACTACTTTTAATGTGTTTAATGTGTACCTACTGTACTATGTCCTGTAATGGAGCCCCTATAGCACAAGAATTTCACACGTGCATACTTGTACAGCAGAGTGACAATAAAAATCTTGAATCTTGAATTAGATCATTATACACAACAGAAAAATACAAATACAAATTGACTCGATTGTCTAACATTTATACTGCCAATTTATAACCTGTAATCATGTTTGTTTCTCTTAACAGGGTAATAAATTAGTTCCAAAATGCCTTTCACAATGTCCCAATTAATTGCTGCTGACGAATCTCAAGTGCTAAAATTGTGTGATGCTGTTTAGTCTCACAAAATGTACTAGAGCGATCATTGTAGATCATAATTTGCACTTTTATTAGACTCCAAAGATGTGGTGCATGCAGTGTTCCCAGTAGGCAGAGAATGTTGACATTATCTTTAATCACATGCAATTTTGTCTTTAAGAAAGAAAAGCAACCTAAGCAAGATCAAGTCACACTCATGGGCCTGAAAAGCCTGCAGAGTACAACATCAAAGGAGACAGAGAAGTCACAGGGGAAGGCACAGCTAATGATACAGGCATAATAGGTTTTAATTATATGTGTGGCAGGGAATAACTGTCTTGCGGCAAACATCTCCTACGACCCAAACGGATGAATGAAGGAAAGAATGATCACAAAGAAAAAGTGCCAGTGTTGGCACAGTAAATCAAATTGTAATCTCTTCTAAAAGTTCAGTTTCAGTTAATAGATATAAGGTTATCGTTCCTAAACAGCATATAAATACAGTGTGATTGGAAAGATGTGAAACACCGACATTTCTGACAAAAGCAATTTGGGGGGTCGTATGCTCGTATGCGAGTGAGTGACCTTTCTCTAATTTTTGGTGAGCCGTGACTACAAACAGAGCAGTTATTCTCCTGCGCTCACGATGTCAACCCTCAAACTGCTCAAACTTCCAAAACCATTAAGATTTTCCCTTGGTTTTGTTTTTCTTACCTAACCCACGCGTCATAAACCGCATGTTGGCACTTAGGTCTGACAAGCGCGACCTTACACATGCTTCATTCATGTCTCTCACAGCCATTTGCTTTATACATCTGCTTGAATAAACCAAATGGCTCAACTGAAATCCTCGGGAAGGGGCTCAAATTTGCCCGTGAGTCCGATCCACAAGCCCCTAGACTAGGGAAACACCCCCCTTTTTGTGATTGGATTTCATAACAAATTCACTTTCAAATTCACTTCAGGAATACAGTCATATTTCATATGCCACAGTCATCTCAAGACGTCGGCCATTAATCTTAAACCTGGATAAGCAATGCAGAGTCATCCATCTAATGTCACACACTGGGGCCGAGATATTAGCCCATCCAGACACACACACACACACACACACACACACACACACACACACACACACACACACACACACACACACACACACACAGAAGCATACACGCTAAGAAAGAGTTAAGGCTCTGACATACTTTCTGTGTTCCGCGTCCACTGACAGCTGCGGACTTGTACCGGTCAGGCATGGTTCCATTCATACTACAATTGGAGGGTCCGCCGGTCTTGCGTTCCATGCATGCACATTTCGATCCACACTCCATTCCAGTAGGTGGCGATAATGGCACCATATCATTGTTTGCCAATCGCTAATGTACTGTATAAATCTCAAGATGAAGAAGCGCACATGTTAAGAAAGAAGATGGCGACCTTACGTTGTTGTTTTTGACTGAAGAAGAAGAAAAAGGCAAAAAGAAAACAAGTGTGATTAACGGCGGATCTCCTCCTACAACCTCTCTCCAAAACAAGCGTCCATTTTGTCTGGAGCATGCCACATGCACAGTCTGCTTCTTCCATTACTTCTTCTTTTTCTACGGGTTTTATGGCACTAGGTACATCACTGCCACCAACTGGACTGCAGTGTGGAACAGGGCATGCACAGTCGGCGCGCTTGCTTTGCGTAGAGACCGCGCGGTCACAAATTTTGGCTTGCACGCGGACGTCCACAAAGGAGTCCGCACGAACCCTCACAGACATGGGCAGATCACGTCCTTTACGTTGCACGGACCAAACGGACCTCTGCAGGCAGACATAGGAAGTATGAATTGGTCTTTACAAGCACATACTTATTCTGTTGCTATCACTGTCTGTCTCTCTAACATGCACACAAAACATAAAAACATACACACACACATGCACTCACTCACTCACTCACTCACTCACTCACTCACTCACTCACGTACACTCAGTCACAGCCGTTCCTCTGAGATAATACACATACACTCACACACTAAATTTTTCTGACTCTATATCTGTCTCTCTGACATAATGCACACATACAATTACACGCACTCTTACGTACGTACACACACACACACACAGACACACACATGGGCAGAAAGCGATTTCATGTGCCCTCTCCCACTTCTAAGATGGGTGGATTTTGCTGAATTTGTGGAGGTTTTGTGGGGTGCAAAGAACAGCTTTGATGTCACCGTATATCTTCCTGATCTCCCTGGCTCCACTCTGGCCTCCGTTACCTTCAGGTTTGACTTAAAGCAGCACCAAACGTCTCATTTAAGGCCGGGCTTATGGAAATGGGACTTAATATACTGCTTGCCCCCTTCTCCCCGAGTGCTTTAACAGCCTCTCTGGGTTGGGGACCGTAACTCACCAGTAAAGGTGTTTGGCCTGGGCCAGGACTACACCCTTGAAAAAGGTGCGTTGAGATAATGCAAGATGTGTTGTTTTTCCAGCCAAACATGCGTTGGAAAATGTCCCTATGCGTGTGAAGCCTGGGACACACCAGGGCAACGGCAAAGAACTAGCGGCAATGAAGGCTGACTGTCGCGTCGCCTCACATCTCTTGTGTCGGGCCCAAAAAGTTGCACTTGAACACAAAGCAAAGACTACAGTCGACCGTCAACTAGCACGTATGTTCTGCGCCTGCGTGAGACCTACAGTAGGACTGCAGATATACAAACCACATACAACTAGCACGTATGTTCTACTAGCACGTATGTTCTGCGCCTGCGTGAGACCTACAGTAGGACTGCAGATATACAAACCAGACACATGAAACAAAGTTTACCTACCATTCAGACCACACATGGGCAAAATACGGCCCGCGATGGAATTGAAAAAAAAAAAGAATTACAGTGCACCTGAACGCAACATGCAAGATACCCGCTGAATAAAGCCTGGATTATGCTTGACGCTTTGGCCGGCCGCACGGAAATGAGAGACACGGAATCCTGACGAGGAAACGTGTGGAGCTTTTATACTCTGTGTGGGTTTCTGCAGGCGGAATTGAGCGCGAGCCTTGAAAACTCCACTTTGTCCGCCCAGCCGCGTCCGCGTCCGCGTAGTTACAAAACTCGGGGTGCGCACGGCCGGCGAAAACCGTCCGCACGGAGCCTTGCGGAGGGGCGTGTCTGCTGATTTGACGTCACTTTTCCGTGCGGACACTCGCGTTCCTCGCTGATGCGGAAAGCATAATGAGACCTTTAGTGTCCAAATGTTCATGTCATTCTGGCCAATACTCCACTTATAGAATTTCAGTCTGGAATATGGAATATCTTTCAATAATCTGTATGACTAAAAGGCTAAAAGTAATCTCATGTGTAAGAAATGACTGTTGAATGACATTGAAGTAGAAATTTAAATAATGAACTCTGATTTATTTAGCTTCAAGAGTGCATTTTTGTTTGTGTGACCCTCAACACAGGCTTTGAGAATCCCGGGCCACTTACTGATACTTATGCTTAAATTAACCCACTCATATTCTGGTTTATTTCAAGAAAAACATTTCGGCTAGTGGAAATTCTAATTGGCTGGTAACTTTAAAATCTAGCAGCCATATTGGCAGGTGGTCAAAAAAGTTAATTTCAAGCTCTGCAGGGAGAGCAGGTGCTGACATAGGAGTGAGTGAGAAAAGGATCAAATATTGGTGGTTAAGACTGAGTAATGACATCACAACTGTTAATTTAGAATGAGTTATTCCCCTAAACCTGGCTTCAAATGCCCCAAATTTTTCGCGCTGGCGCCGTTCGGCCCTCAGCAAAATCTGGTAGCGAGGACATTTTTTGTGGCCCTCTCTATCATCAAAGTTGCCAATCCATGGGTTACGGCATGACAATATTTGTTTGGCCCCCGGCAACAATCTGGGTTTCTCATGTGGCCCCCCATGAAAAATAGCTGTCCACCCCTGACTTAAACGGTTTTGTAATATAGCTACATCTAATCAAGAATACTATGTCTGATAAAAAAAAGTTGCAAATGGCAATGTCAGCCCTTGTCTGGTCTTTTGCTTGTGGAAGAAAGGAGCTACAGCTATGGCAATGATTTGGCTTGACAGCTACAGCTATGGCAATGATTTGGCTTGACAGCTACAGCTTGTGGCTGCATGAGGGTCCAGGCAATAAAGAAATTGGTGAAAAGCATTAAGAAAAGATAGTAGTGGCGTTGATGGTGAAGCAGCCTATGCAGATAGAGAAAATTAGTTACTTATGAAATGCAAGGGGATGGGAATCAGTGTGATTGACATGCCACGCTGATATTAGATGTGTTGATATTGTGAACCAGTTGGGCATTTGGGGTTTGTTATAGGTTAATGAATTGGTATTAATTATTTTTATATCAAACCATGATTTGTAGTTCAACATGAAAGTATAATAGGCTACACAATGTCTTATTTTAATTGTCCCATGCTAATGCTATTCGCTACACACAACAGTCCAGTTATGTGTCAGTCCATCCATCTATCCATCTTCTATCTATATCATCATCATCAGTATATAAAAGGGAGCTGGGGCTCTGTCTGTCTGTTTCCCTGTCTGTCCCACTGATGACATCTTCAGTTATGTCATAAATTCACTCACACACACGAGGATATAGTTCAGTGATGATGAGACTGATAACATCACTGATGATGTCATCAATGATGTCATCAGTGATGATGTCATCAGTGATGTCATACATAAGCATTGTGACATCATTGTGACATCACTGATCATGTCATCAGTGACACACACACGAGAGCGATTGAGGGAGAGGGAGAGAGAGAGAGAGGGGGAGAGAGACTGAGGGAGTTGAGAGAGAGAGATGGGAGAGACTGAGGGAGAGAGAGAGGGGGGGAGAGAGACTGAGGGAGAGAGAGAGGGAGACATTGCGTGTGCGCTAGTAGGGCAGGCGTGGCCACACAGCAGCCAAGCTGCGGGCGAGGCCACGCAACGGCCGAGCTGCATATGCGAGCTGCAGGGCGGGCGAGGCCTAGGAATCGAGTGCGTAGCACGCGAGATGCCTAGATATATTATAAAAGGGAGCAATGTTTGTCTGTTTATCTGTTTCAATTTTTGTCCCTCTGATGATGTCATAGGCATTGTGACACAACTGATGATTTCATAGGCATTGTGATATAATCAGTGATGTCATAAGAGCAATTGTGACGTCATCAGTGAAGCGAAGTTGCGCTGCGCATGCAAATAGTGCAGGTGAAGCCACGCAGCACCCGAGCTGTGTGCGAGGCACAGGGCGGGTGAGGCCGTGCAGCGGCTAAGCCAAGGAATCTTTTTATTTTATATAAAAAGTGAGCAAGTGGGCTCTGTCTGTCTGTTTCAATTTTTGTCCCACTGATGATGTCACAATGCCTATGACATCATTCAGTGCCTATGACATCATCAGCGATGTCATAAGATGATTTAGGTCAATAATGATGTCACTGGTGATGACATCACTGATGATGTCACAATGCCTATGACATCATCAGTGATGTCATCATTATTGACCAAAATCACCAAAATGATGTCATAGGCATTGTGACATAATCAGTGGCAGTGATGTCATCAGTGATGCAAAGTTGGGCAAATATGCACTGCACATGCCAACAGAGCAGGCAAGGCCACGCCGCAGCCGAGCTTCTGCACGCAGCAGGCAAGCCTAGGGTTTCGGCCCTAAAGGGGCCGATACCCTAGTTGTATATACAAGCAACTGATTCAGGCAAATGTTTTGCTTTGCATTAAATCACCTTAAGAAAACATGTCCAGCATAGCCTCTCTCATCCTCTCTCTACATTTGAATAAAAATGCACCTTGACACCGAAAGAGATAGAAACCCTGAAACGTAAGCTTGTTTCTCCTTAATATCCCCACCAATTTATTCTGCCTGTCTGTCAGCAATACCATCCATCTGTAACATGAAGACAATGATGAAGCTGTCTCTCGTTTGGCAGCTGTGGCCTCTTGTCAGGAGCCAACCAACTCCTTTGCATGCAATGAGGATGTCCCAGTGTCGATCGCGCCGCGTAGGCCAGTTTTCATATTAAGCAGGTATCTGGTTGGAGACAATCAGCGGTGGAGGTGTAGTTGTAGTGGTAGTAAGGGGAGGGGGGAGGGGCATAAATTATTCTGGTTGTGCCTCCGAACAATGCTGACATCTGCATACGACAATGCAATCAGACCAGCCCTAAGCTGCCAAGACAGGGAAGCAGTAACACGAGAGGCTGCATCTAAACAATGCCCCGAAAGCATCGGCGGTGCCAAAGACGAGGTGCAACCTCTTCAGAGAAAAAAAGGCCTTCAATGTGACACTTCCTGTATTTTGACAAATATCTGAGGGTTTGCAAAGCTGACAAACAGGCAGCGGCTCATCACATCTACAGAATGTAATAAGCCCAGAGTGCACACCTACTCTAGCAATGTGTGAGAAAACAATTAGCAAATCCACATTTACTTAAGTCGGTTAAACCACAACAGTAACAGGATATATTATCAGGTTATGTTTACTAGCAAAAACCATGACCCATTTTTACCTTTTTTCCCATCCATCCATTTCAGTCCATAGGGGAAGTTTGCTGAGAATGTAGGCATATGCTCTTTTACAGCTTTAAGATTTATACAGTTAAACACATGGTTATACCTGGGAAAATACCTTTATATGCTCATAATATTTGCTTTATCAATGTCTGTTCTGTTACATATCAGTACAGCCATCATCTTCCTGAGCAGCTCCTTGCTCAAGTGCAATTTGATGCTATTGACTGATGTTTTTAAGTCATTACCAGCCGCCACAGCGTTGGCTGCTATTGTTTTCACCTTGTAAATGTGTGTGTGTATGTGTGTGTGTGTGTGTGTGTGTGTGTGTGTGTGTGTGTGTGTGTGTGTGTGTGTGTGTGTGTGTGTGTGTGTGTGTGTGTGTGTGTGTGTGTGTGTGTGCGTGCGTGTGCGTGTGCATGCGTGTGTGCGTGTGTGTATACCATCGAGGCTAAAATGTGATCCTGGATACTCCTATTGTTGCGCAAACTACCACAGAAGCCGTTTTGAATACTTTGCCAGATGTTTAAATCTGTCTGTCTGTCTGTCTGTCTGTCTGTCTGACTGACTGACTGTCTGTCTGTCTGTCTGTCTGTCTGTCTGTCTGACTGACTGTCTGTCTGTCTGACTGTCTGTCTGTCTGTCTGTCTGTCTGTCTGTCTGTCTATCTGTCTGTCTAACTGTCTGTCTGTCTGTCTGTCTGTCTGTCTGTCTGACTGTCTGTGGACAGATATTGCAAACATGATAGCGTCAAAACCGTACAAGATGCAGTCACGAAACTTTACGGGTGTGTAGCTGACATCAAAATGAAGGCGGAGTTCAAGAATGGGTATGATCCGAGCAAGTTGGCAGGCCCCCCAACATCCCCCCATCCCACAAAAAAGTTTAATTATCTTGTTAAAATCCTTAAAATGAAATACATTCGTTCTGCCACATTAAAAAATCCAGAATCTATGAACATGCAAATATATTTAATCTCAGAAGTTTTCCTGCTGTACACAAGATGTCTCCTACAGTATACTTCACTGTAAAGTCCATTCTCAGTGTATGTGCACTGGAGGCTTAAAGGTTCCACATCACACATAAGTTGAATATTGGACCAGAATTGGCTTTAAAACTATTTGTGATGTCACAAATCCTGCTCGTAGGCCCACCACTAAAAATGGATTTTCAATGAGCACAGAGAAATTTCCCGCTTTCGGATGAATGTGAAAACAGTCTTCTAGTGTCAAACTCTGCACAGACATCATTCTGCACAGTGAAGCTCACACATCCACCTGAATAAGATTTGAAGGTTGATGAGAATTATGTTTTTCGCAAACCTCTAGTCCACCATTCCCTCCGTTTTTACCGTATAAGTCCTACCTCATTAGTGGCCCACACAACAGCATGGATGCGGCCGTACATTACTGACACAACACGTCATCTCGTCTGCCTCGCTGAGACTGCTCCCACATTATTTGTGGACGTACGACTTGCCCTCTGACACTCAGGGTGGGAGCCATGATGGATGGGCTCCGAGCAACTGACAAAACCCAAGAAGCACGGAGGCCCCGGTGGGCTTTAGGACACTTTCTAATGTCGTGATGGAGACACTTTGATGGGGCGCAGAAGGTGTCTGGACGGCCGGGGGAAGGAGATACCAAAAGGACAACTGGACTCTGCTCTGCAAACCCTAGCGGAGGTGGAACTCCACAAGTGTGTAGTTCGGATAACACATTGTTGCACACACACACAAACACACAGACATAATCCCCTTGCATTAGTATCACAATTACAAAGGCAGCGAGGTGACACACTCCAAGTGTGCAGTTTGGATAACACAATTCCCATATTTCTTACACACACATACCATACTGTACACACGCACGAGCACACACACACACACACACACACACACACACACACACACACACACACACACACACACACACATACACACACACACACACACACACACACACACATAAATCCTGTGCATTGATACTATAATCTGCTGGATTGAAGGGGAAACTTTCCACTAGACTTTGGTAAGCCAACTATAGTTCAATGCCAGCGGTTCCTCTCCCTGAAGTGAGACCAGCCAGGAACACTTTGATGGACTGTCCAAGGTGTCTACTTGTGTTACTATACATGTGAGGACCGGTTGGAGTTCCGAACCTAAGAACAGAGAGCTCTCTGTGAACGAAAAGATTTCTTTGAACCTATTAGGGTTAGATTAGGTTTTGTGTGGAAAAAGGGTCGTTAGATTAACCTTAGTTAGGGTAAGAGTTTTCGGGAAGTTTTAAGATCTACTACATGTATGTAACATTTTTCTGAAAAACTATTGCTGTATTGCTTTAGACAAAAGCGCCTGCTAAATGACATAATGTACATCATGTATTTTCAGTCTAAGTAATGTGTTTGGTAGGCTACGGAAGGCTAAAGGCCAAAACACACCATCACCGTACAATATTTTCTATGTACAAACCCCACACCGGTGATGGCTAGGTGTGCCGCCCTACTTAATTATTGATCAAAAATAGACAAATATTCATGCTGGAGAGAGTGTGGCTCCATGTCGGCTGATCATGCACATATCTTTTGGTTGTGTCCATGTATTCAACCGTTTTGGAAAGAAGTGGACCAATTAATCTCTGAGATCCTGGCCCTGAAGGTGGACTTTTCCTTTGCATCTCTATATCTCGGAATCCTCCCTGATGGACTCGGCAGAAGTGACACAGACATACCTTTTGAAGATACTTATAGCCGCAAGCAAGAAATCAATAACCAAATGCTGGCTACAGAAGAATCCCCCCACCATTGCCCTCTTTATCAATACAGTTAACTCTATCCGCTCAATGGAAAAGATGACCTCTCTCCGACTCCAAAAAGAGAAGGAGGACAGACATTGGGAAAAATGGGAATATTACTACAACCTAGATGCCTAATAAGTTAACAGTCATCCCCTATCTTGGTCTTGTCTCTGTTTATTAGAACTTTGTTATTATTGTGAACCGCTCCTGCATCTTAATTTTGATGTTAACCCTTTAATTTTTAATTTTCTATTCTGTTTTTTTTATTTCAATGAGTGAATTGTAAGTTCCTAGACTCCACCTGTTACATGTCCGTATTAAAAAAAAAAAAAAAAAAAGGGTAAAAAAAAAAAAAAAAAAGACAAATAGGCAACTCACGCATGGCATTTCATCTCGTCGTTGTTGTTCTGCACTGTGTAGTCGCTCGTCTTCCTGTTGACATGACACAGCACGACACTTCCTGGTGCTAGGGGTGGCACATGACATGACACGCATCATATCGTGCCGCAGTGCTGCGCCACCCGTGTGTTTTGGCCTTCAGCCTTCCCCAAACGTACTGCTGGTTACTGTACACCCTACACGGAATACTGGTACGTTACCGTTTTTAAAAACCTGTCCCAAATCACGGTTGGAAACGTCACACTCACAATTGGAAACAGGATGTGAACAGTGGTCCACAGTGTAAATATATAGTTTTAATCTGACAGGAGTTGCTCCAGCAATGATACAGCCCGCTTGGTTGCTGCTTGTCAGAAGGGAACCCCAGGTTAGAGGCCCTATGTCTGTTGATTTTTATTTTTTTAATATGATTATTTTTTAGTGTATCACAGTGTTCTTCATTGCACTGCTCGTGAACCTCATGCAGCTCACCAAGCTTTAATTGGTGGCACCCCCCCCCCCTCCTTTATAGTGACCCGGTCTTGAGGTATAAGGTTCGCACAATGGCCCTTGGCCATAGGGATTGTCCCTTTGGTCGGATGGTTAATGCATTGCGCTTTGGAATGACGGACCCAGGTTCGATACCTGTGATAGGAAAGCAAGGAAAATAATTATGCCACGATCTGTGGGCCCATAGATAGACAGACAGACAGACTCTGACAAGATGAAAGGAGAAGCAGAGACACAAAAGAGACAGAAAGGGCTGATTTATTGACAACAACCTGGAGACGTGATGGATCTGGGCATCGAGGGAGCATTCCTCACCAAACAGACAGGATGGAGATAGAGACACAGAGAGAGAGAGAGACAGAGAGAGAGAGAGAAAGAGAGAGAGAGAAAGAGACAGAGAAAGAGAGAGACAGAGAGAGAGAAAGAGACAGAGAAAGAGAGAGACAGAGAGAGAGAGAGAGAGAGAAAGAGACAGAGAAAGAGAGAGACAGAGAGAGAGAGACAGAAAGAGAAGGAAAGCAGAAAAAGAAAGGAAACAACGAGAGGGAAAGCCATAGGGAGAAGAGAGCAACCCAATCGCCAGAATAAAACTTTGGCATTTTATGTGTCTAAAAACCAGGGATATGAATATCAACGTTAAACAAAACATCGGCAAAATACGTAAACGTGGCATTTAACGTCTACAATCTCGATCTAAAATTTGAAAGAAAACAGCGGTTAACTTGAAAACATCGCTGCCTTTTAAGTTAACCGCAAACCAAGTTAACCAAAGTTGTTTTATTTGTGTAAACACAAATAAAACAACTTTGTTTAGGTTTAGGCAACAAAGCAACTTGGTTAGCTTTAGACAACTAAAGAAACATGCGGTTAGGGGTAGGGTTCGGATTGGGGTTAAACCGAAAGTAAAAACACAACGTGCCTCGCTCGGGATTCGAACACATGCTCTCTCTCGCTTGCAAGATAGACAGGGATGCTACAGGTCCACCAATCCCATCGCCTTTTATAGGCGTCAGCGACAGTCGGCAGACTGTGACGTGTAACGTTAATAGTCACATATCTAAACGTCATATGCAATATATTTTGTTAAAGCATAACTAACCCCATAAACACTTTTTTCAGCTTTTAACCAATGGCTTTTGAGGTGGTGTGTAAAGGATTCTGGTCAAAATCTCCACATTTTAAACTAAACTATTAGAATTGTACAAACTGTATCATTTTCAAGCAGCAAGAGTGCCCTCTATGGGTTCAAACCTGCTTTTTTGGGGGGTCTCAAATGAATGGCCGATTTGGTTGTCTGTTACGTAACAGACAACCAAATAGGGGGAGTTGGCCGTGACGTACGTCAAGGCCAACTCCCCCTTTCCCACTCATGTGAAAAAAATAAAAATATTCATGTGATCATTAGCTAATGCCAATAGAGAGTTGCAACATCAATTCACACAAACATCTCCATTTACAATCAGTCCCTCCAGGAAATTGCGATTTTGCGATCGCAATAATTAACGCAAATTCAACCAAACTCCACGATATATGCGGGGGCTTGCAATTTTCAAAATTCCCGCGATTTCGCCGCAAAAAGTTAGTAAAATGCCCATCTTACCTGGGTTTGAGATATGTGTGCGCTGTCATCTTGCCTGGTTACTGTGGGAACGGGGGACAACAATAGGAAGTGACGAGCGTATGGGACGTAACGTAACTCTTTAACGCCTCTCTTAAAAGAGCACCTCGGAGACGCTCAGTCTCCCTGAGACTGAGCCAGCCGATAGGTTAACTGGCTGAGCCACGTGTAATGTAAAGGGCAAGCCGACTTAATATAAGTCCAGTGTGCAATAACTGCAATTGTCACGTAATGTACATCACTTACTCTACTTATTTTGCTTACTTTATACGTACTCTACTTTATTTTTGCTTACTTATCGCATTTTACTACTGTTTATTTTATGCTATGTTGTGTTCTGAGTGCGAGCTACTGTAACCTGTCCCAATTTCCCCCCGGGGATCATTAAAGTCTTTCTGATTCTGATTCTGATTCTAACACGCCATCGCATTGCGATGAGGAGGGCAAACCCCTCACATTTGCCAACAAAAATAACCGCAAAACAATTACCAAATGTTTTGCATGAAAGTGGAGGCAAACTATTTTGCACTCCGTGCAACACTGTCGTGGAGGAACACAAACGTCACTGGACAGCCACTTTGCTAGCTCGAAGCATTTGAGACTGCTCTCACTACACCAGCATCACCAGTGCTGCTGCTGGCCATTTGGGTGCCCTAAGCGTAATTGTTTTGTGGTGCCCCCCCCCCCCCCCCCCCCGCAAAACTTTCAATAACTGTCAAACGAAAGACTGCATAATCATTCATTATGAACGATACTAGTGTATCTCACATTACATTACATGTGGCAAACAAACAACTGTTAGAATTACTGTACATGTCAGCAAACAAGCGATTGTTAAACTGTACATGCAAGCAGGGACGGACTGGGATCATAATTCAGGCCGGGCATTAGATACCAAGCAGGCCAGGCCGATACGGGCCGACGTGCGTGCCGGCGTCCGAAGGGCGGCTGCAAAAAATTTCGGCTGTTTGAAGCCCAATTTGGGCCGTTTGAAGCCAGATTTGGGCCGTTTGAAGCCCGATTTGGGCCATTTGAAGCCCGATTTGGGTCGTTTGAAGCCAGATTTGGGCCAGTTGAAGCCAGATTTTGGCCGTTTGAAGCCCAATTTGGGCCGAGTCCAATTTTACAATGAGATGCACCCACTTTAACCCTGAATAAAGTAATAAAACCACTAGTAAACCAATAGGCGGCGCCTGGCCTGCTGTTCAGTGAGTGGCCTGACTGAGGGCACCAAAAAAAAAAAAAAAAAAAAAAAAAATTGTGCCCTCAGTCACATGATGCCCTACGCAGTCTGCGTACTCTGCGTAATGGGGTGCGGCGGGCCTGAGCATCACCATAAAACTAAAAGACAAATCACACTCACCGAAGCAGCAACATCAAAATCAGTGGCGAGTGCTGAGAGAATCGAGGTGAGGAGCTACAAAATTGAAGCTGATCAATGAAAGAGTTGAGAGTTTAGTAAAAACAGAGTGAGACACAGAAGTGACTGTCTCATAGTCTCATGATGTGTGTGTGTGTGGGGGGCATTTAGCTTAGGGTCTAGTAGTTTGGAAATTTAACAAGGAACAAGGGATGAGGAGGACAGGGAAGGCATGAAGAGGAAATAAGGATAAGAGGAAAAATATGAAGCACTAAGCCAAAAGTATGAGGCAAAGTGATAATAGCATTTTTGAGGATGAGGAAGAAAGGAGAAGAGAAACGATGAAGGGAGGAAAAGAAAAAATTTAATTAAAAATAAAAAAATAAAATCGCAATTATTTCCACAACTCCGCAATTTTTGCCAGTTCCCGCAATTTTACCGGAAGAAATCAGATAAAATGCCGCAAATTTTGAGAAAAGCCGCTGCAAAATCAAGCATTTATGACCGCAATAATCACAAAAAAACTCAGCGAAAACCTGGAGGGACTGTCCAATGGACCCATTTTTAGCGAGGATTAAGCAGGGCTACCCGTTTGTGATGTACTTTTGATGATGTTTAAGGAATCAAATTGTATAATATCAGCTTTATTTTATGCATTAAATCTAGCGCGAGGCCCCTTCCTGGGTGCTGGGGCAACGCAAGGCATTGTGGGTAATCTGGTACTGTGGCAAATGCTAGTGGCTAACGTTAGTTACGTTACATGGCAGTAAAATGCCACTGAATGACCAGATTGATATAACTTTTAACCATTTCGAACGCTGTTTCCATACAGGCCACCAGCATTGGCTAGTTGTTGATATTTATAGCGAAATTTGTAGCTCTAGTATAAAGTTTTTATCGATGCGGACAAACTGTTATGGTGCCATTTCCGGTAAATATTTCCGGTCTGACAGCAGAGAAAGAGTAGGCCTATTATGTGAGACGAGGAGACACTCTTCTGCTTCTTTCACAACAGTGCGCCTGCATTTGAACAAATTAGCCAGTGGAATCTGCTGCCCTGAAATCTGGGGGGGTTAGTCCCCCTTTAAAGAAATGTTCATATTCAACATTTTTGTGGATTCCAGAAACATACAATGTTGAAATTTTATTCTGGTGACTATGAAGAGAAAGAAAGAAAGAAAGAAAGAAAGAAAGAAAGATCAGCAGGCAGACAGAGATGAGAGAAAATGGACAGATAGACTAGAGAGAGAGAGATGGTGGTGGTGGTGGTGGTGAGGAGGAGAAAATGAGAAAACAGCTTTTCTAAGCCAGGAGGAGAGAGCCAGCTGTGTTTATCTGACCTCTGACCTCCAGGCCACTCCAATCTCCCCAAGACCTCAGTCTGACTAGCAGGCGGGCATGCACACGCACACACACACGCACGCACGCACGCACGCACGCGCACGCGCACGCGCACACACACACACACACACACACACACACACACACACACACACACACACACACACACACACACACACACACACACACACACGTGTACCCCACCACAGCATGGCTGCAAACAGTGGATTACTGAAGCACTACTTTACCTGATTAAGACAGAGCAAAGGTTAGGCTCACTGAGCAGGCAGGAGAGCAGACAGACAGACTCACTGAGCAGGAGAGCAGACAGACAGACTCACTGAGCAGGCAGGAGAGCAGACAGACAGACAGGCTCACTGAGCAGGCAGGGGAGCAGACAGACAGGCTCACTGAGGAGGCAGGAGAGCAGACAGACAGGCTCACTGAGCAGGAGAGCAGACAGACAGACTCACTGAGCAGGCAGGAGAGCAGACAGACATGCTCACTGAGCAGGCAGGAGAGCAGACAGACAGGCTCACTGAGCAGGCAGGAGAGCAGACAGACAGGCTCACTGAGCAGGAGAGCAGACAGACACAGACAGGCTCACTGAGCAGGCAGGAGAGCAGACAGACAGGCTCACTGAGCAGGCAGGAGAGCAGACAGACAGGCTCACTGAGCAGGCAGGAGAGCAGACAGACACAGACAGGCTCACTGAGCAGGCAGGAGAGCAGACAGACAGGCTCACTGAGCAGGCAGGAGAGCAGACAGACAGGCTCACTGAGCAGGCAGGAGAGCAGACAGACACCTGGAAGAAAACCAACAGCAACATGCTCTTAAACACTGACAGTCAAGCTTTTTGTTTTAAAAGAATTACCATGTTCATTTTAAGTCATTACTGGAAACAAATGAGACCCTCGCCAAGAAGATTGACAGCATCTACACTGCATTTGGTATTGTACGCCACTGCAGGTTGGACTTAGCAGGATCTGGAAATTGGATTGCTTTACAGCAGTGGTTCTGAACAAATTTGAGCAAATTGATGAATTGCATGAAGCATGAACGAACGAACTATCTATCTATCTATCTATCTATCTATCTATCTATCTATCTATCTATCTATCTATCTATCATTCAGTACATTTCTGTCAGTATCATCAAGAAAACAAACAAGGGTGACGAAGTGGAAGAAAACCACAGGGGAAGTTTTTCTGCTTTTTGCGCCAGAAGAAGGGAACTGCTCACTAATCCTCCAGCTCTGGCCTCTGGCAATCAGCTCCCCTCACAGACCAGACACACACACACAGACACACACACACACACACACACACACACACACGCACACACACACACGCGCGCACGTACACACCACACCACACACACAAACACACACACACACATGCACGCACACATACATACACACACACACACACACACACACACACACACACACACACACAGTGTATATGCCAGATCAAAGCCTGACAGCCTCCGCAGACCCCCACTGCAGTTTGAAATATGTCGCCCATTTCTCTCTCTCTTCCCTCGTTTTCTCGCCCATTTCTTGCCCTCTCACCCGATCGCTCTCCTTTCCCTCTGTCCCCATATCTCCTTTTTTCCCTTCCGATTCTTCTCCCATTTTCTCTCTAATTGTACTTGGCCAATTCCCCCTGCTGTCCCAGTTGTTGCTCCAGCCCCTCTGCTGATCTGGGGGGAGCTGTAGACTAGCACATGCTCCCTCTGAGATGAGATGAGATAAACTTTATTGTCCCTTAAAAACCTCCTGAGTCCCGACCCCATTAGCTGCACTGGATTTTTGATTAATCTTTGCTATTTGGGATTACTTCGGAAAACTAAGTACTAAGAAAAAAAAAGGGAAAAAAAGAAGTAGAAAATAGTTCCTCGCATAAGGTCACTGGTGCAATCTTTCTGTTAACACAATAAAGTCACCAACTTGTAATAAAGTATTTCTCTTCATTTGAATGCCTATCATGGCTGTGCAAAAATAAAATATCTGCAGAAAAACATCCTCCAGCTCAGAGAGGTTGCCTGTTATCCGATACAGCAATTTTTCAGCTGCTGTCAGATCAACATGCCCTGGAAACACCCAAAAAACACGTAAAAATATGTATGATTTATAGTATTTATTATTTATATTTATAATTGATATTTATTGTTTATATTTATATTGTATACCACACCCAATAACTATTTAGACTCTTGTAAACTAGTAGAGTGTCTTCCCTTATCTCCCCAAATAATGTTTTCTCATTACATCTTCACCTCAGAAAACGAAAGGATTAACCCACTGTCCTCGTACAAGTGCTTCAACTTTAGCAACACTGTACTTTGTTACTAATGCAAAAAAAAATCAAACCTGCATGTCTTTACAAACTTCAAAGGGTCCTAAGCATAAATCGGTAACACTTTACAATACTGGTGCACCCATGTGCATGAATTGATGCTTAACTCATGATGAATTAAGCCATTAATTGATGCTTACCGCATCATCAACTAATGAAAGGTATGTTTGATGAACACACTGAGTCATATATTAATTACTATTAATTAAGTAGGCTATGCCTATATCATCAAGGATTAATTCATCATCAGCACCTAGTATTAATTAATACTGTAATTCATGTGTTAATTACCACTATCAACTTCCAGTCGCCTGTAACCGGGAAATCGAGTGTTTCCCCAGTTGCATAACGAAGACGGGATGCGCTAGCCATGCTCTTTCTTGTCCGAGCGACATCTCAGCGGAAACATACTCGACTTCGGGGAAAGAGAGTTCTCTTTGTTTGACCGGTGCCTAGCTGGCTGTAAAGAGAGGCGTTCGGGGTGCAGCGGAGTCGCCTCTGCTGTTTACGGTAGTTTGTCAGTGGTGGTGGCCTGGCGGGGACACTGGCACTATGTATGACTGGGAAGCGTGTGTGTATGGGCGCCTCGCTAACTGGGTTCAGTGCGCGCCCCGGCCGGCTATGGCAATTTCAGCAGCTGTGCTGCTCAGGCTGATCGAGTGATTGATGCTTGGTGCTCACCGGGTAAACTCAAATTGACAGTAGCCTAAAAGAGGCTTGCCCATGGGTTTACCAGTCTGGCATCCGCTGCATGTATCTTTGGGACTTGCCCCTGGTAATCCGAAATAGACCAGAGAGGCTAAAAGCACACTGAGTGAGTGTGCTATCTGCTATTACCCTCTCTGGTCTATTTTGGATTACCAGAGGCCTGGGCCACTGTCAAGGTAGCCACCAGAAAACATATTGTTTCCGGACAAGACTTTCAGAATAAAAGTTGAAATTCATGTTGTAACCAGCTACGCAGTACCTACTGAGCTCTGCGTGCTTTTATTTTTGATGGCAGGCAACGGAAGCAATTGTTTGTGTGCCATGTCTTTCTTGACACTTATTCTCGTGATCTAGCAACTAGCTGGTTTGCAGAACGTGGTGGTCTTGTCTTGCCCCAACATCAACAGCAGCCTCCGTGTTCTTATTCTACGAAGAGTACAAACTGCAAAGCCTAAAGAGTCGGTCACAGTGGTGGTGGCAGTGTCGAATGGATACCAATCGCAAGAGGAACGAGCGGGTTTGTTAGAGTTTCAGGTAGCTAGCCGTAGCAATTTAGCTTTAGCAACTTAGCTAGCTGGTGGCTTAGCTAGCTTGTTTGTTGTGTGTGCGTGGAGACCATGATGGAGGCCTGTCGCTACAGTCACGTTGGTTCGGGAAGTGAAGAGCAACACAAGTGAAAAAGGACGAGAGCTGGAAGTTGGAGGTGGACCCGCTGGAGAGATCGAGCAACGCGGGCGGTGGGGAGAGGCCTACATCACCCTTAGGGGAGACTTTTTCCCCCCAGCTGGTACAGACAAAAGGGGCACCAGAGAGCGAGTCCTTGCTCAAGGGCAGAATTTGGGGACATGTTCACAAACTTGATAAATAAATGTGCTTTTATAACTCCAATGATGGTCTTCACTGATTACCTATATATTTTGAATTGTTCTCATGACTGGAATGCATGCATTTGTGTTGCTATACTGTCTAAAAGTGATTTCATGATCAGCATTAGCTAATGATTTGTGAGGATATCATTATGTTGTGACTTTACTATCTGGGGCACACAACTATTAATTAATACATAAGTATGTCATGACTTTACTATCTGGGGCACAAAACTATGAATTAATACATAATGATATCGTCACTTTGTGAGGCACAACACTATTAACTCATACATAGGTTCTTGGCATACAAGCCATACATCCAGTGTTTGAGGTCTGTTGAGATGCACAGTGAATACAACGTCAGAGAATGGGTTTGAGTTGGTCTGGTTCGGGGCTAGTAGGAGCTACCAAGGTGGGCTACTACACGCATAGCCTATATCAAGTCAAGTTTATTTGTATAGCACATTTCATACACAAAGGCAATTCAAAGTGCTTCACATAAAATGGTTGACAGGAGAATAAAAGAGCATCAGAGCAGCAACATCGGAATGATAGCTACACCTGCTGAAATAGCCGTACCCGGCTAAGAGGTTCTGGAGGGGGTCTCGGCCGGAGGTGTGGGACCCAGGCAAGGTGAGGGGCAGGGCGGGTAGGGGTTGGGTGGTGGTAGGGGGGCTGTCCTGGGTGTCTGGTGGCCGGGAGAGAGGCACCTGGGCAAGGTAGTGGTAGGGGGGCTGTCCTGGGTGTCTGGGGCCAGGAGAGAGGCTCTTAGCCTGGGTAGTGGTAGGGGGTGGCTGGCCTGCTGGGTCGTGCATTTAGACACCCGGTAAGATAGGCACAAAACACCGGCCACATGTTCTGTGTCCCTGCAGTGGACCAAGCCTCGAAGAGGAAGGAATGCCCATGATGAACGAGGTAATGGCGGCTAGTAAGCAGATGCGTGGGGGCTGGGAGAGGTTAGCCGGTCCCCGACACGCTGCACACCGCCTCGCTCAGCTGGTTCTGCTTGTGGGCTATCGGCATAGCGGACTGTCGGCACTGCGGTCTGGTAACGCTAAAGTTCCGGTTGCAGGGAGCTGGATGTCGATAGTGGTAATTAACACATGAATTACGGTATTGATTAATAATAACACTATAATATGTGTTGATGAGGAATTAATCCATGATGATATAGGCATAGCCTACTTAATTAATAGTCATTCATATATGACTCAGTGTGTTCATCAAACATACCTTTCATTAGTTGATGATGCGGTAAGCATCAATTAATGGCTTAATTCATCATGAGTTAACCATCATCTCATGCACATGTGTGCACCAGTATTGTAAAGTGTATGTGCCAGACTGATTACCTTTTTCTCAAAGATGGTCTGAAGTGGCAGATGTTTTTTCTTACCTATCACTTTCATGGCTGTTTTGACCATTTTTTACAACTCTAGATTTGAGCTGGACAGTGAAAGTGCAAAACCATGCTGCCATACCATATCTAATAAGACTTATAAGACTGAGACTAATAAGACTCTGATGCATGTGCAGTCGCAAACCGCTTCTTTTCACCTGATAGTGTGGAGTTTCACCGGCAGGAGGTAGCACGTGGGAGGATCACGCTATTCTGGGGCGAACAGAGGAGGCACTATTACAGCAACCATGGGCTTATACCCCACTGGGTTCCCGCCCGCAGACACGGCCACTTGTGTCTGTAGGGGCGTCTGACCAAGCCGGAAGTACTGTTGCCGGGAATTGAACCTGGGTCTCCGTGGTGGTAGACGAGTGCTTTTACCTCTACACTACCCTCTACACTACCCTACACCTCTACACTACAGATGCCCCTGTCCCCATACCTCTATGCCCCAATCTCTCTCTGTCCCCATGAAATATGTCCAGCTGGTTTTAGCCCGCCTCCTCCTCCTTAGCACTCAGCTAACCAACCCAGGAGAGAGGCAGCTGCTGCTTTACACAGCTAGGGATGGATGCATGGATGAGGAGGAAGAGAGGAGTAAGAGAGAGACGGAGAGAGAGAAGGGGAAGAGGTACAGATGGGAAAGGTATGGGAGTGAAGTAGGGATGAGCGAGAGACTGATATAGAGACTGAGGGCCCTATCTTTGCAACGGCGGTAATTTTACGTTAGCGCCCGTTTTGCGCTGGAATAGCGCAAAGCCCTAATTGTGGGCGTGTGGGCCCGCTGTGCTTCATGTCATCTCGGTGCAAACCTCCATAGGCGTGTTTATGCCCATAACAGGATTCACAAGGTGAGATCACTCCCCTTAAAAGCCACACGTCTGTGACACCACCAAGCAGAGAAACAGAGAGAGAGAGAGAGAAAAGAGAGAGAGAGAGGGGGGGGATGAGAGAGGGAAGAGAGAGGGAGAGAATTGGAGGATGAACCAGTTCGGATTCGTAACGAAAATTGATGCTGATGGAACAATCCATTTGAAACACAAAGGCATGCGCTTACTGTAATTAGACGTTTCGTTCATATAGGCTATAACATAGGCCTACACATCTAAAAATATTTGTTTCTTTAATAGGGTAGGAATGTGTGAGATGTTACTTCTAGCCTATTTCAATAGCCTACAGTATGTCAGAATTGTCCACTCTGGTTAAGCCATTGACTGCGGTCACGCCATCCGCGCTGTGGAGAAGCTGGTCTTGCATGCGTGCAATTGCAGGGAAAGAGGTTACTGTACTGGCCGGACACTACAGGTGTTGTGCCAAAAAGTGATTTGCGTTTTGAATTGGATTAGGGGAACGAGGGTCTGGCGAGGCGGGAGTCTGTGTGTAGTCTGGGGAGGGGTGCTTAAGTGTGGCATGCGCAGGTTCGGCTAGTGCGCCGGGTGCTGGAGGGGGGGTCTCCCCCGGAGAAGGTGGGAGCTGGACGGGTAGACAGGCTGGGTGGTGGGGGTGGGTTGG
The DNA here is from genome assembly GCF_964638095.1 of Poromitra crassiceps. Lineage (NCBI taxonomy): Eukaryota > Metazoa > Chordata > Actinopteri > Beryciformes > Melamphaidae > Poromitra > Poromitra crassiceps. The sequence goes on from NC_139623.1 coordinate 34,448,534, forward strand.
TGCCCTAGGTGTTTTGGGCCTGCCATGGGGCTCACGGGTGAGGAGAGGCAGCGCTGTGCATGGTCCCACGGAGCGAAATCAGTTTCTGGCAGCAAATCACTTTTTGGCACAACACCGTCACAACTTTCTCAAAAGCAATCTACTGTTACCTCACACCACAAACCTGTATGGTCGGGAATTATGTAGCCTAATAAAACCTTGACAAACAAATTCTCATTTTTAAATCAAGGTGTGTGTTTTCTGCAATGTAGGCTATGGTTGAAAATCAACGTGCCATTCTGAGGAGAGAAGAGTGCGTGCAGGCGCGAGGTGTTGGAGAGTGACATCCATGCCGTGTGTAAATGTATCCAAGCGAGGATTTCCTGCACTGCGCGGATAATACTGTCTGCGCTCAGGCGTATGCCTGGCGTAGAGTATTTTTTGCGCTAAGACCAGCTGGTGGCGTTAATATTGAGAGCACCAAAGGCCTTTTTTCTAACACATTGCGCTGGAATGCCTATTTTGGCACAGGGAACGCCCAAACCTGTGTTTACGCTCGGGACATAGCGACGGTATCTTCGCCAGAGCGCAAAATGACACTTGCGGGAGGAAAATGATAGGCTAGAGGCCCATGGATCCCAGCGCAAAACTGGATGGTGGAGGCAGACGATAGCTTAAGACGCAGGGAAGATAGCAATAAGAGGCGCGCAAACGGCAGCGCAAACGATAGCGCCGTACGGAAAGATGGAAAAGAGAGAGACATTGGACAGATGGAGGAGAGAGAGACATTGGACAGAGATGGAGGAGAGAGAGAGGCATTGGAAAGAGATGGAGGAGAGAGAGACATTGGACAGAGATGGAAGAGAGAGAGACATT